>NW_024349799.1:13162567-13183711 GCF_902729225.1 Pteropus medius | reverse complement strand
CATATGGTTTCACTTACATGTGGTATCTAAGGAACGAAAAGAACAAACTAATCAAAAACAATCTCACAAATATAGTGGACAATTTGGTGACAGAGGGGAGGAGGGTTGGGGGACTGGGAGGATGGGGTGAAGGATTAAAGAAGTACAGATTAGTAGTTGATAGTTGGGCACGAGGATGGGGAGCACAGCACAGGGAATGCAGTTAGCATTAATATGATGGCTAAGTGGAGGGTCAGGAGAGGGAGGGAGCAATTGGGGAATCATTTTGTGAACAATATAGATGCCTAACCAATGTACTGTATATTTGAAACTAATTTAAATAAATAAATTTATTATATATTTTTAAAAAACGAATTGATAACATTGGCTGCCTCTGAGGAGTGAGAGGGACCACTCGCCATGTACTTTTTTATGTCTTTTGAATTTTGCACCTTGGGCATAGAAAACCTATTCAAAAAAAACAAATACAAATTTAAAAATTTTTAATATGGCCATAAAATAAAATGAGGGGGCTCGTGGAGAAGACTTCTGAAGGATGGCAAGTCCTGATATTCTGAGAATATGTAAAATCCTTCAAGTTGTAGTTATAGTTTCTGAATCTACTCAAGATTCACTCCAATAGTGTTTGTCTCTTTCTGTCTCACCAGGCAAGGAATTAGGACCTATAACATGGAAGAAATGAGGTAGGGTCTAAAATAAACCAAGCTGCCAGCCAGAAATAACTTTGTAATAATTTACAGCATAGCAATAATAAAGGCTCAGTTGAGCTGGTTTTCATACTTTTTCAAAGTACTTTCATCTCCCTTTGGTTCTCCAAAATTTCCTTGAGGCTCCCTGCTGCTGTCAGTTTCCTTGGCCGGAAAGGATGAGGCCGAAGACCTTGTCTAAAGGGCCATTGTTTGAAGTCTGCCTGGTAGATCCACGTGTCCTAGGGCTGGGTGTTGGGTCTCAGACAATAGTCCTCTCTCTCTCCTTTCCAGGGCCCATCTCATCCGCCAGCACCCAGCTTCTTTCTACTGTCTCTGAGCCTCAGGTTCCTAATTTGTAAAATGAGGGTAGTCGGCCTTGCCCCATAGACTGGTTGTGAGATGTGGATGACGGTTGTTAGACTACATGGCAAATTTGCTGCGCAATCGGAACAGAGGTTCCCCACAGATGCAGCAGCTTCCAGGCATCCACCCTTGGGAGAGCATCTAGACAGTGAGGCAGGGGGCTCTATGAGGACTGGGGTAGCCACCCTTTATCAACTGATGACAAGTATTTTCAGTATCAATGAGATGATATATGTTTGTGTATGGGGACACAAGCAGCCTGCTCAGCCTAGAACGTGCTCCATAAAGTACTCATTCCCTCCCCTGTAAAGCCTTCTCCCTGGACACTTCCAGCCCTGCCAGTCACTTCTTCTTCCTCTGGGCTGCCCTGTGAACCTACCACTCATACATCTTGTATTCTAAATGTATGTTTGTTTCACACACACAGTCTCACCAGACCAAGTTCCTTGAGAGCAGGATTTGTGTCCAGATCATTTTTACATGTGTCCAGATCATTTTTACATGTCACATAGTAGGTCCTCAGAAACTATTTGCTGAATGAACAAATAAATGCTATTTGTGGAGCCATGATCCTCATAATTTCTAAATAGGCTACCTCTCCTTCCTGGCCCAGAGGCTGCTGAAAGACTTGAGCCCCCTGCCAAAACTCACTCCAAACCAGACCCAGACAAAGTGGGAGCAGAGAGTTTTAGGGGCAGGTTTGGTGAAAAGTGGGCTGGGCTATGGTCCTTGCCATCATAAACTTAACCACTCTGAGCTCAATTTCTTCAACTATACATAATCATTAGACCAGACCAGGGGTTGAAAACTCAAATGCCTACAGAGGAAAATAATGTAGAGAAGGAAGCAAAGGCTGGAAGGTACAGTAGTTAGAGAGTGGGCATGTCCTTGAACAGTTCTGCCTTTCGGCAGCAGCTGGTCATTGCTAAGTGTGACAAAGTTTTCTGGTGTTTTAAGAGAAGCCAGAAAAATCTAGATTTTATGTGAAGTCTCCTAAACAGGTCAAACTTAAATCCATAGCAACCTGGAAGCCACCAGTTTGTTTGTGATCCAAACACCAGCTGACCATTCACCTCCCTTCCAGCTCTTAAATTCTATGAGTGCAAGAAAGTGGCCAGCCAGAATACTTATGCTCTTGGGAAACCTTTTAAGGGCAAGACCCAAAGATCAGGCCTCATTCTGGTCACTGAGCCCCTGGCAACTGTCACCCTGCCCCCAAACTACAGCTTTATGCAAGTGCTGTCCTTTGTCTGCCACTGTCCCCTCTTCCACCCCTAACACACGCAAGGGTCAGAAATGGAGGAGGAGGAGGAGCCAAAGGTCACTTGTCCCGGGATAGGCAGGAGTGCAGCCCCTCACGTCTGTCCCTTACAGTGCCTGCCCTGCCCAGGGACCTAGGTGCAGGGCCAACCTACCACCTTCACTGCCCCGCACAAGGGCGCCCACCGGTGCTACCGTCTCACCTAATAAATTCCTGTCAGAGAAGCTGTCAGGGCCTGGGAAATAAATAATGATATTTAACATTTTGTAATAACAACAATTAACCAGTAAATAATGTCCTTTAAACTGCAAACGCAGGAGTAAATTAATTCTTCTAATGAGCTGTCAGGCATGGAAGAAAAAAAGGACTCATTTTCTTTGGTGGCACGCGGCTGCCGTGTGAGCAGCCGGGGACGCTCACCTCGGGCCCGGGAGCTCATTACCGCGAAGCACGCGGCGCGGGTTTCCCGGGGAATCTGCAGCCTCCCTGCTCCCACGTGGGCTCTCGCAGCCGCGGCTGCCCGCTCCACACCCGGCGCCCCAGGCCGGGCCGCGCCGCGCACCCGCCGGGTGCCGATTGCAAGCGAGCGGTGCGGAGAGCATTTTAATCAGAAACCCTCCCCTTCCCTGTCCTTCCCTCGCAGGGCAGCGTTCAGCCCAGAAGTGGCTGAGGGGGGTGGGCAGGAGCTGGAAAGAGAAGAGGGAGAGAAGCCGGCTCCCGTCTCTAGTCCTTGCTGAGTGACCTTGGAGAGCTTTCCTGCCCTCTCTGGGCGGGGATGTCGTAAATGGAAATGAGAAGCTAATCAAACCAGATGTGATTACTTTTGAGCTCCCAGAAGCCTGTGACCATAAAAAAGACACCTAAGACTAAGGCAGTTCTTTATGTACTGATTCAGAGTAATCTCCAAGATATATTGTCAGGTGACAAAAGCAAGACACAGAACAGTGTGCAGGGTGCGCTACATCTCGTGTATTAAAAATAGGGCTAAAGAAAGACAATATGTGTCCCTCTTTGCTTGTAAATGTATGTCTAGATAGGAAACGCATAACATTGCCCGCCCCTGGAGAAGGGAACTGGGAGAATTTTCACGGAACAGGCTTCCTTCATTCCCTGATTTTTTTGAACCATGTGCAGGTATTACACATTCAAAAAATAAAAGACAAAGCCACACATATCAGAGGTCATCTGTGTCTCAGTAGCTTTCAGGAAGTGGGAGCCACAAGGGGACAGCTGAACTGAGACACCCTCCGGAGAGAATACACTGCCTCTCTAATAAGCTATCCTAGAGACCAGTTAATGAGTCAGGAAGTTCTTCCCAGGACCTAATCCCATTCTCTCCTGCTATAATTTGAGTTTCTCTCTTCATGTTCTGTATTTGGTAGGCAAAAGGGCTCATAGACAATTATATACAGATAGGGAGGGGAAGCGAAGCAGCCTCTGTATAGCTATGCAGGCCTGGGTTTGTATCTGCTTCTGTCACTTGCTAGCCTTATGATGTGGACTGTCACTCTCCATTGCTAGGCTTCAGAGTCCAGATGTCCCTCCCCGCCTCAGGGAGTACATAAGGTTCTGAGCCTGATGAATAGGCATTCACCTCCCACAAGAGCCGGACCAACCATTGCTTCACAGGACAGATAGAAGACCCCCGTCCCAACCCATGGCCATCTAGCCCCGAGATCTATGCCTCCCCAGCCACAATGCCCAACCCCGCCCACCAAAGAAGATGGATATGTGGCCTCCCTCTGGCCAGGGGCAGCTTTGCCCACTTAGTACTTAAATTGTCCTGCTCTAAATCTAGAACAGGCTCAAAGTAGCTGATGGCTGAGAGATAGTTTTGGGGCCAGAAAATCAGCCAGGCTCCCGGCTTGATCAAAGTACCTGGGGGCCTGAAGGTGAGAGAAAGGGTGGGGCAGGAGGGCTCCCAGTCCCCTACTGTCATCTGACCAACTCTCTTTCAATTTGTATCCTTGCCTTCCTCATAAGGTGTCTTGTGATTAAAGAGTCTCTCAGTAAAAATATATTTGAAAAGCCCTGACCTTGGTCATTTGTAACTGTGAACCCCAAGCAAGGGGTTCCAGAAAAAGCAAGGATAAGAGAGGGGAAAAAGGACTCAACTTATGTTGAATACCTGCTCCGTGCCAGGCACTGTCCTGGGCACTTCACTTGCAGCCTTCCATTTTAATTCTCACAACCTGTGGTTTGGGTAATTGCATCCCTACTGTGTAGACCGAATAAGGGAAGTTCCAGGAGGTTAAGACACTTGTCCTGGGTATTCAATTAATAAGTGATTGGGCTAGAATTAGATCAGCTGACTCCAAAGCCACATCTCCCAACACTCTGCTGCCTGTCCCAGGCACCACTCATCACCTAGATATACTAACAGAGCTGGGGGGAAGGTAGCCTCCTGAACTTATCTCCTCAGCACCCTCAACTCAGTACCTAGAGCATCAAAGTGAAAGTTCAGGGAACGACTGCTGATCGTGAGAATTCCTGAGAGAGGCTCCCTTCCCTGGCCAACTTGAGAGAAAGCAGTGGCTTCATTTAACCAGACAGGATCCAGGCAGGAGGAGAATGAGGGCATCTCTGATGTCATATTTAGGACAGAGTGGTAGCAAAGGCCTAGAGACCTGAGTTCAAATCCAGATTCCACCACCTGCAAGCTGTGTGACTCAGGACTGAGTGACTGAGCTTTCCTCTTCTGCAAAATGCGGATAATTTCTCCCTATCTCTTTGGGCTGTTATGAGGGTTCAGAAGATGAGATATGTAAAGTACTTAGCATAATGCCTGGGCATAAAGTAAGCACCCAATAAGTGGCTATATCTGTTCTGGTGAGCTTTTTGATGCCCTGCTAGACAAAGTCCATCTCTAAGACCAAAAAGGGCAATTGTCCTGCTGCCTAAGGTAGACAGACTACCTCTGCAGCTTCCTAATTCGGGAAGCAGCCCAAAAAGGCCTCTAGGTTTGTTTTTTGCAGAGGGCAGCGGAAAAATCGGAGCTGAAGCCAGCAAAACACGGATTCCAGCAGCGAGTCTGAGTCAGCTCCCCCTAGGTCTGGGGGTTCAAGAGCCTTCCTCAAGGTTACAGAGCCTCCCAGTCACCCTATCCTCCATGTGATTGCCCCTTGGCCTGAGCCCTCTGAGGGCCTTGGGCACCTGTGTGCATGAAACACCAGCTGGGAAGGAGGGGTGCTCCAGTGAGCAGAGGAAGCTGGGTCTCAGCCACGTGGAAATTAAAACCAGCTTGCCCAGTGCTGAGTTACCATGTCGCCTGAAATCAGATTGATTTCTTGGGCTTGTTGTGACGGCAGTGTTGCAATTGATTCGTCTGGATGGCAGGGAGTTTATCTATTTGGAGCTGTCTGTCATTGATCTGAATAAGCTTCTAAAATAGCTCAAATACCTGGTGAGGGCGAGGTCGCCACAAACCCTGGCTCAATATTAATTATAATAATGAACAGGCATGAGGAGGGTTGGTCCATTGCCTGACCTGCAGGGCTGGCCTCTGTGAAGTTTGGTGTTTAATATTCATGTGGGTCAACCAGTACAAAGAGCTTGTGGACACTCCTAAACTTAGGGAAGTTTGCATGAATAGTGATGCTGTTTTCTGCTTCCATGGGACAGAGAAGGAACGGATGCTGCTGAAACAAGAAAGGTTTAGGTTAGACCTCAAGAAGGACTTCCTTACGATTGAAAGTGGATGGATAGAACATCTCATTCACTTATTAGACTGGACAAGTTATTTCTCTCTGAGTCTGTTTTCCCCTCTGTAAAGTGAGGATCATAATACTTTTTAGAGTTGTTACTATGCTCCTGGCCAAAAAATAAGACAAAACAAACAAACAAAAAAAAACTAGAGTCCTCTTCCAGGCTGTTTTCTGGTTCAGGGAGAAGCAGAGGGGTCCTACTTTGGGTAATAAAGCACCTGCCCTTCTCAGCCCAGCACCAAGTGAGCAATCAATGGAGCTATTATTATAACAATTATCGATTCAATGAATATTTATTGAGTGCCTGCTACATGCCTGGCCCTGAGGAAAAACTAGTGAATGAGCCATGATCCTTTGCCAATGGGAAGAAAAAATCTGGGTTTTTATGAGAGCTGGGGCATCTCCCTTGCTGGAGACTCTCAGGAATAAGGGAGAGCCCTATCTCTGGGACATGGCTTGTAAATTGCTCCCGGAGGCAGGCAGATGAATGTGGGGACCTCATAGGGTGACTGCAGGTCAAAGGCAGTATTACCAAGCAAAAGACAACTGTACTGAAAATTGGCCAACAAGAGCCCCTTCAGAATAACGTTCTTCCAGGAAGAAGAAGATCCTGCCCTCAAAGGATCTAGCAGAAACGTGATCAGACTTGGGGTTCAGGTCTGCAAGAAGCAAACAATAACAAGCTGACTCCCAATGCCCCTAAAGACACCAGATGAAATTGCAGCAAAAACATGGAAGTTAAACCAGCATAAGGACTTCCTGGCTGAGGTTTGGAAAGCAGTGAAGGAAACCATAGATGGAGAGACTTTAGCGTCTGGGAGCCTGGTCTGCTGCCTTCCTTCCTCTGTTCTTACACAGCTCTCCTTTCTCCTCCAGCTCGGCGGCTGGCGGAGACCCTGCAGCCAGCCTTAAGAGAAACATCAGAAGAAAGCTAATAGCGAAACGCTCTGGCGGATCTAATTGATTTTTTTCCTATTGGTTCCCTAATATAGGCAACACTGTTCCTGCCACTTTTCTGGGCTGGAGATTATGTCATAAATAAAGAGATTTGCTCCCTATTTCCATGTGCTTATCTTTAATAAGTTAAGAACTCAACAAGCTTTAGGAGGACTTGAAATAAGCAAAGGATCCAGTGGTGGCTTTGGCTGTGGTGGTGGCAGTGGCAGCAGCAGCTTTATTTCGGCAGAGGAGGCAGATGGCTGAGGCTGGTGGGGGACAATTTGCATTCTTTGGGCTGCACTGGGCCCAGGCTCAGCTGGAAGAAGAGAGGGGTAGAGGGGAGAGCTGAAAGGGGAAATTTGTCATGGCAGATATGGCAAAATGGATGGACAGGGCCCCTGAGGCCGGGGTTAATGTGAGAGTTAAGAGTGCAGGTCGTAGAGCCAGGTAGCCTAGATTCAAATTCCAGCGTCATCATTGCTTACTATCTGTGTAACCTTGGGCAAGTTACTTAGCCTCTCTGTTTCCTCAATTTAAAAAATGATTACAATATATACCTCACAGGTTGTTGTGTGGATCAACAACATGCAAAGTGCTTAGAACAGAGCCTGGCATGGGTATGCACAGAATATATGCTAGCCAGTATATGATTATTAAGACATCATCTAATTCATTTCACTTTAACTGCTACTCAGCGCCTGCCATGTGTCAGGCATTAGCAGTGGCTTCACAGGTGAGTGAGACACTGCCCAGCCCTGACTTCTAGGAGCACCAGCCCATCTGGGACTCAGCCCCTGTGACTGGCACAAACTGAACAGCACTACTGGTATCCACACCGAGGGAATCCAGAGAGGGAGTAGTGACGTATTCCTGAGGGGCTGCCATCCCATGCCTCTGTCTTGAGGCTCACTTACTCTCCAGTTCTGGGACATCCCACAGCTTAACATGCAGTTCCTTAAAGCTGACAGTGAACAGAAACTCTATAGCATGTGTAAAAACAGCCCTACTCCGGACTGAGCACAATTGCCACTATCTTCTGTGCACTTAACATGTGCCAGGCTATGCACTCTACTTGCCACATTCTTATTTTCAGAGGTCAGGAACAGCTCCCTGGATTCAGGGACTAACTTCTAAAAAAATGGAGAACATACTAAATTTTTATGAATCTGCTTTAAATGTATGTGATAATATTTTTAAAGAGGAACTACATAAAGCCTTTCTGTAAAATATCAACCAGCTATGGACCCATCCTTTATGTAATTCCAAAGCTTCATGCCTGGGTTTGTTCAAAGGGGAAAACTCAATTATCTTCTCACATTATTCAAAGCAACCCCCTAATCTTGTCTCAGGCATTAAAAAAAGGAGGAGGAGCCTTCTTTTGTCTCAGCTACAGCTTGACTTAGGGTGAGTACTGTCAGGGACAGAGGCATGAGGTTAATCTAGCTGGGATATTTGTTCCTGTCTCCTCCACCCTGCCCAAAGGTGGGTAAAGCTGGCTCTGGAATTCTGTTGGGCGGAGGAACTCTTCATAACTAAAGGAGACCAGCTTTGGTTATTGGCACCTCCTCCTTGCTTGTCCTATGAATAAATATTCTTGGATCTACAGGCCAAGATTCCAGGTCAGGCCACCCAAGCAAGAAGCCAGTGGGGCATCCTAACTGGGTCCGCACATGAAAGAACTAAGATGCTTTAGAGCCAGCCTGGCATACTTTGTTCTTCTCACCCCCACTCCCAGTTCACTGTAGCCCCCTAAGGCCCACCTGCCAGGGGCAGCCCACAGGGCACACCTGGGGCCTCCTCTCCCTTTCTCAGGAGTTCGCCCCACCTGGTGACCCACTTTTTCACCACATGGCCATCATTCTACCAGGTGCCCAGTCCCAGAGCCATACCACCATAAACTCGGTGCCTCTAGACAGATGTATTTTATGTAAGTTCAAGCACTGGAAATATTGAGTTCAGAGAATTTTATTTCAAGAGCCCTCTATATTTCTCTGGGATTTTCACCTGTCTTTGTTCCTTTCCTCTCTAGGTTATTATCTTTGGACCCTTTCCAAACCAAGCCACCTGAGTGCTTGGGGAGACGGCTGCCAGCATCTTCCCGTGGTTTCTCTGGGTCTGGTGAGTGGCACCGACCATAGGGGACTCTTCTTTTTCCTTTTGTATAACTCTGCAGGTGGTCCCGCTGCCCAGGCAGCCTTGGCTTTTAGGAGCCGTCTTCACCAAGAGACTCTCCAAGTGCCAGAGAACATTGAGGGGGTGGTAGAAGTGGAGGCCTCCTGCCCCCCAAGTTAGGGAGGGCTATGCTCAGGGTGAGCCTTGGGGTACAGATGGGAGGGAGAAACCCAGCTGTTCTCTTTTCTACACTGTGCCAACCTAGCCTTACACCAAATTAATAACATTCAAATGAGATGCAAAGCATTATGCAAATCTAGAGGATAAGGCTGCTCTCACTGGGCCTTTGGGCTGTTGGAAGGCCAGCACCTTGAGCCCTTTCCCAGAGGACCCTACAGGCTCCCTTCAACTTCAACCCTCATCCTTTCGGCACCAGCTGGTATGAAGAATCCAATGAGACTGGCATGACCCTCTCAAGGTCCTCTGATCCAAGAGCCCACCTCCCAGGCATTCAGGTCCTCTTCTATTCTGAGATGACGCAGAGGCAGCCGCAGAAGGTGGCATGACCTCTCTCTGGATGTCAGTATTCCAGTTCCCCAAGCATTAGCAGTGTATGCAAAGTAGATGCAGGGATTTTTTTGCATCTATTTAACTGTCCATTAAAATGGCCCCACTCCCGTCACCTCTGCAGACCCAGGCTTCCAAACTGCCAACTCCTGCTGCCTGCAAGCACCATGTGGTTTCTGCGCCTACTAATTGCTGTGGTGTTTGTTGAGCTGTATTTGCGTTTGATTGTCATTTAACTTTCATCTTTCTCCTTCAATCAAACCAGGGATTGGGCTTCTACAATTGATTATTTGTTTTATTCTCAGCCTCTTGGTGGGTTTTTAAAGAGTTTCCTTTATTAGTAGCACAAACTTGAACCCTGGGACTTCTGTCACATGGAGGGAGAAGGCTTCCTCCCACCATCCCAGGGCTCCCACATGAACACAATCTAACCAACCTCATGGATCTTAAGTCCTATCCCCAGTCTTTCTGTTCCACCACCTGCCTCATTCCTGCCCAGCTGGTGGCATTAAACATTTATGGAGCTGCAGAGGATCAAAGGCCTTGGCTGGGGGTGGTGGGCAAACTAGAGGCCTTGGTTTGGAGATGGAAAGCAGCTTACATCAAACCAGTTTCTGCTGCTGTCTCCATCCACTCTAGGCTCTGATATTGCTGATCTAGCCCTGCTCCTGGAGCAGAGCAAATGCTCAGGAGCCAGGACCCTGCATTTACCAGGGTAGGCCCACCTCCTGCCTCTAAATGCAAATGCTTGACTTTAGGTACTCCAGGAAGCCTGGCTGGAGCTGTGGCATCCCAGACTGGGAGCCCCATCTGAGGAGTGAGTTGACATGAGCAAGCAGCTCTGTGACCTTGGGGGTCTCTTGAGTGAGGTGGCAGCCCCTGCCCCTGCTTCTCTGAAACCCTCAAGTCTTCCTGACTCCACAGAAGATGTAGCTCTGGTTTGAAATCTTAGAGAAGACTAATTTTTTTCTCCTTTCACTCAGAAATCAAGTGTCATCTAGGAAGAGACTTTTAAATAAGTTACCAACGTGCCTGTGATCCCACAAATTGATGGACTGTTTGGCATTGTGAAAGTGAGGCTGGCTTCTCCAGGGGTGTGGGCTAGATATCTGGGTGCTGTCTGGGCAGAAGCTGTGAGGGTCCCTGGAATTGGAGAGCCCATTCTTCCCTCTTTCTGGCTCTCAGTCTTAACACAACCGTTGTAACTCAGATGCCCCCTCACAACCTTATGAGTCAGCAGTGAATCCCTCAGTTTCTAACATTTGCCATGGTACTTGAAAACCCCCCTTAATAATTCCAGACTCCCTTGTTTTGGTGCAAATATCTCTGTGATGGGCTAATCCCTTCACTGTAGTCACCAAGATGTCCTGCAGCTCAGATGACCATAAAACCTGACACCAGCTTACTTCAATTCTTCCTCCTTCGTTCCTGCAGGAGCTCCCTGTTCCACTAAAACCGGTCTTCTCACTGACCCCAGGACTACCTTACATTTTTCACCATTTGCCTTTGCATAAGCCACTCCCTCAAGTTTCAATGTCCTCCCTCTTCCTCTCCACCAACTGAAACCTAAAATATATTTAAGAATTAATTTCAGTCCACCTGCCTGCCTTGTAAAGCTTTCAATGGCCTTTCCTCACCCCAAAAAGAAGCAACTGTCCCCTTCTCCATTATCTCACAACACTCGTTTGACACCAATGACCTGCCTTGGGCTTTAGACACTCTCCCCACCCAGGCCATCATTTATTCACGAGTATTTATTAAGCATCTACTATGGGCCAGGCAGTGGGCCAGGCAGTTTGGGATGGAGGAGACAGACATGCTCTGTGCATTTACAGAGCTGACAATTAGTAGAGAAGACAGAAAATTAAGCAAACAATTACATAGACAAGGGAAACCCAGGGTCCTCTAGTGGCAAGGAGCCAGGTGGGAGACACAAAGAGAATAGGAAAAATGAGACCAGTGAAGGGAGCTTTGCAAGTTTCCCCAGGATGCCACTTTCAAATGTGTATATGACTTGAGTACACAATAAGCCTGCAGCATACTGCTGAATGTCCCCTAAGGCATGTTACTGTCCTCAGTTTGTGGGTGATGCTACGGTCTAGACAGAATGGACCCTTTGGGGACATGAGACAGGGTGCTTGACAGAACCTCTATTGCTTCCCAGTTTGGCCTAGGCTCTGTCTCAACCAAACTGGGACCCATGGCAAGGAGATCACATTGAGTATCTTTAGGAGGGAGGGACAGCCCAGCTGCATTATTGTTTCCATCATGCAGTACAAATCCACCCTCTGAGCTCAGGGCAGTGTGCTACATTCTGAGACTTGTAATCTCCATTGGACCCCCTCCTAAATGCCTAAATTTGTTGGGGCAATAGGGAGAGTAGTGTAGCAAGTTCCTGGGTGGCTCCTCTTACCCTCCTTCTTGTGAGTGCCCAGCCTATCAAGGAGCCCAACTGCCAGGAGACAAGCCTGCTACCAGCTTCCGAATCCCCACGAATCATCCTGGCATACAAGGTTAACCCCTGGGTCATGACTCACCTTCCTCTGCCCAAGCTGCTTAGTCCAGAGGGGCCCGGGAATCAAGGAGGAGCTCAGAAATACCTTCAAGGAAGAAAGGAAGACTCTCATGCCATTTGCCAGTATTTCCTCCAAACTCCCCTCAGCCACAGAACCTTCTACCTCCCTTCTCTGTTAGCAACTCTCTTTCTCCCTCCCCTTCTGCACCTTCTTTCCTGGCTTCCTCTTCCCACTACTGATCCTTTTGTCAATTCCCCCCACCCCTTTACCATCCTTCTGCTACTGCCCTCTTTTTTCTCAGCTTCTTGAAATGACTGTGAAGAAATCCTCTCCCAGTGACTCTCTCAGATAATTCCACGCCACCTGCCTGCTGCCTGGTATTTTTTACAGCGGTTGAGGTGCAGGAAGAGGATCTAGAGAGAATATGACAAGCAAAACTGGAAAACCACAGAGGTAGTAAGGACCAGAAGACTCTCTGAGGAATGAAACTTAAGAGCAGAAATCTTGCCACCTGCTTCCAGGATGAGATCAGGAAGGGCGTTAGACAATGATTAGGGTTTGGAAACTTTGGGAAGGAGCCAAGTGCATGTGAAAAGAAGTAAAGAGAAAGCTGTCCTTATCCCTAAGGGCCACAGGGTATTCAGCCCTCTTCTTCTAGAGGGAATAGTAATATCAGTCACAGGGTCATGTTGCATCATGTCCATTGAGGCTCTTCAAGTTAGCCCATCAATGGAGACAAAAACCCCTGAGTCTAAACATAAGCCTCTGGGATAGCACAGCTGTGACTGCCCTTTTTGCTGTCCTGAGACTCACTGGGGATCCACAGCCCAAACAGAGCCCTGGAACCTTATTTTTCCATGCCCTTGAATGGTACAGCCTCTCTAGCTACTCCCCTGGAGTCTCTGTCTAAAATAGTCAGGGAAATGCCTGACCTCCCCATGCCTGTCCCATTTTCTCCACCAGTTTCAGGAACCTGAGTAGGAATAGGCATGAAAGGTCTGCTCTCACTGGCTGGCACTGTGGCTTCTCTGGTCCTGTAGGAGAGGCAAAACAAGGTCCTGGAGATCCAGGGCTGCATGGGGACCCAGGATACTATCTTCAGTTGCCCACAGCTTGGCCCAGGTTGCCTTCTGCCAAGTAAAAAATGTCCTCCCAGGACACAAGTACCACTGGCTTTTAACTATAATATCAGGATAATTAAGCTTTTCTGTGAGCACAGTTTGCTGCTGATGCAGCTGCCTGAAGCCCTGGCATTTATTGAGCGCAAAGTAATAATTTACTGTCCTTTGTACGCTCAAAAGCCATCTTCATTATCGGTCCAGGACGGAGCTGCCACAAGGGCACGCGGGCCTCACCAGCTGCCTCACTCACAGACGTCTTCTCAGGTCACCCTTGGGGCCCTCAGGTACCAGAATGGGGTGGGGAGAAGGTTGCTCTCTCATGGAGAATCGGGTTAGAAGCCCACCCCCTTGGCAGGCTGCTAATGGGAATGTGGGTGACAGACTTGGCTGGGCGTGGGCAGCGCAGAAGGAAGGGGGCCATGTGCCCACATTAGCAGGGCAGTGCATGCCCTGAGCTGGCGGCGGCGCGGGAGCCTGTGCTCCCGCCGCTGGGTCTTCTGCGCCTTTGCATGAGACTTTACGGTAAGCAGCTCCTCCCGCGCCCCCGCCCCCAGCCCCGCGCGGCGATCCCCGGCACCGACGCCAGGCGCTGGCCGTGGTGCTGATTCTGTCTGGAGCTGGTGACGGCGGCGGCGGCGGCCCCACTCCCTTTCCCGGACCGGACCCTGCTCGGTACCCCGCTCCCACGCCCCGCCGAGCCCCGCGCCCTCCCGCCGCGGCCCCTACCCGGGGCGCGGCTGCAACCAACACCATGCGTCCGGCAGTACCGCTGCTCCTTCCCTCGCTGCTGGCGCTCCTGGTTCACGGTAAGGGACCCCGGCGTCCGGCGCCAGAACGGGGGCGAGGGCGGGGTCTCGGGGGTGGGAAGGGAGGATCGTCCCTGGGCACAGCTCCGTGAATCTGGCTGCCCAGCTCAGGCACCGCGCTCCACCGGCTGCGCTGCCCCCGCGCGGGCCGAGCCGGGCGGGGCGCGGGCTCCGCGGGCGGGAAGCTGCCGCGGCTCCCGCCATTCGCGCCTGGCCAAGACCTCGCCTTTAATCATCTCCCCGGATCTAATGGGATTTCTCTGCTGCAATTCATCATGCCACCCCCTCCCCGCACGCACTCTCGCGCTCACCCGCGCGCTACCTCGCCACACTCCAGGCGCCTTAAGAGCGCCGGGGCGCGTGCTTGGGGGGAGGCCACAGGGCGGCGATTCTGGAAGATCCTGCTGGCTGCCAGCGGTCCCGCCTTCCCTGCCGCCCGCCAAACTTCGCTCGACTTTGCTGCACGTTCCGGGGCCTCTCGTCCTCACTGCGGAGAGACGCGGCCGGATGACGGCTGGCCGCGGAGTTGGGACGTCGCTCACCTTTCTCTATCTTGGCGCTGCCACGCGGGAGACGGAACCTAGAACACAATTCCAGGGGAAAAGTCGGAGAGCCTGGAGCCCCATATTGGGCTCCTCCCTTTGCCCTGAGCTGCAGTAGCTGAGTCCTGGGATAAATACTTTGCCCTCCCTGAAGTCCTTTCCTTGCACGCGCGCGCGCGCGCGCGCACACACACACACACACACACAGAGCTCTTCCTCCAGCCAGCCCTCCTGCTTGTCTCCCTCCCACTCTACGGCCACAGATTCGTCGCAGGAAGACCTACCTCCCGGTCCCTGTTTGCAGTCCGATCTCCAACTTCATCTGTCCCAGTCGAGGGGAGCTTGGCCATGCAGGCGGCAGCCGGGGAGTACTAAGGAAAGGATGGGGGTTCTGTGCTTTGGGGAGCACAGTTTTGGTGTCTCCACGGAATCTGCTGCCAACCCCCCCACCAAACAAGCACTCACCAAAGCTACCTACGCTTAAGTCCTTCCACTGCAGCCAGTTGGCTGGTGGGGTGGCAAGGACCTTGCTTAAAGTTGGGACCCGCCACCCCTCAAAGTATGGTTTGTAGTGCCTGATGTGGAGTAGAGAGAATGTACTCAATTCTTCCAAGCCGCATTGGAGGGCAGGGCCTCAGGGCCAGGGACAGAATGAGCCCCTAGATGGCAGTTTTCTTCACTTTGCATCCTCAGAGACACAGAAGCCCCTCTCTGAGCCTCTGGCTCCTGTCGACCTCAGCCAGGTTTCCTCACCCCACCCCTGGCTGCTCTTGCAGGGGTCCTTACTTGGCCACCGGAACTCAGAACCGTGTTTCCTTGATGATGGGAAAGGAGGAGTCCCGTAATCTCACCCCGCCCAGGTGGGGAGTAGAGGAGAAGCCAGCATTCTGGCCTAGCTGTCTGAGGATGTTCCTCGGAGTTCAACATAAAGTGTCTGGCCGCGACTTTATGTTGAACAGCTCCCACAGGGCATAGGGCCTGTGTGTGCCCCCTAGCATGTAGTTTGAAGCCTTGTGTGTGGGTATGTGGGTCTGAGTGTGAATGTAACCAGGACCCAGTGTGTCTGGAGTAGCAGACCTGAGCAGGTCTGTGCTTTAGGATATCTGAATGTTGGGTGAGGGCTCAGCAGTGAGTGGGTGTGAGCAGTGTGTAAGTCTCCTAGTGTACAGTACAGTCTCTGCCAGAGAGCTTCCTGCAGGGCCGGGGTGAGACTGCGGGTCTCCAGGAGGATGGCTCGTGTGGCCAGAGGTCCAGGTGAGGGTGTGAGTCCACTCTGTGACCAAGGATTTGTGTGTCCCTGACCAGTGTCCTTCCCTGACCCACCTCAACCTCTCCAAGGCCCATGGGGCCACCCAAGCAAGAGATATGCAAGGAAGGCAGGTCTGCCTGCTGGGGAAAATCTTTATTTTCACTCTTTAAGGGAGAAGAGGAAGCAGCCATGCAGTGTGAGGTCTGAGGAGAGAGGGACTGGACTTGGGGTGGCCCTAGTGCGCTCTTCCCTTTCAGCAGAGGTGCAAGGTCCTAATAATTGAGCCACTGAGTCAGCTCATTGAGAGGCAGTGCATTCAGCCATCTCGAGGCTCCTGGGGGCTTTGGCCAATAGAAGGTGGGCCTGAAGCAGTAAAGGCCTCAGTCTATGAGGTTCTTTGGCCCAGGTGGTGTATTTTTCAGTCTCATGGCCTCGAGAGAGATGGGCCCTCAGAGCTTTGCTCACACATAGGCCAAGGGATGCAGCCCAAATGGCCCAGCAGTGAGAAGTGGAGACCAAGGGAGCAGTCAGAGATTTTGATGGGCAGGGCTCAACCCCACAGGCTCAGTCCCTTATTCCCTCTCCCACCCCCACACCCCCGCCACTGCCAAGCCACCGAGTAGATTGTTCCTAGGCATGAGGTGTGCGTGGGCCACTGGTCATACTCCCAACCTTTGGTCAGTGCCCAGACAATTCTGCCACAAGAGGGGAGGAAAATGACGTGGGAGGGGTGGTGTGTGCAGGGGCCTGCTGTGTCAGTTTAATGATTTTTAATGAGCAATTATCTTTAGTCATTCTCCTAATTTCTGAATATCAATAAAGTTAATTAAACTCTGCATGTGTGAATGTGGCCTGGAGAGATTGTGAAGGCAGAAGAGGCAGAGACAAGGGTGTGGCTAGTTCTTCAGGGGCTGAGGTTGCTCCTTGGCTGTGTTACCTTAAACTGATGCTGCACCTCTCTGAACTCTAACTGAGCATGTGGTGGAAAGAAGGAGGGAGGTGATAGCAAGCAGGGGTTGCTTATTCTGCCAAGAACTAAGTAAGGGATGGTGTCTAGGAGGCACTGCCTGGAGGAAGAAGAAGAGGAGGATGAGGGCTTGGCCTCCAAGAGCCTCAGTGTCATAAGGGTTAACAAATCAGCCTGCCTTAACCTAAATTGCTGTTTCCTGCAGATTCCCCGCTAGGTACAGTGTTCTGACAGTACATTCCTGGGTCTGGGGGCTGCAGCCAAAGCTGACTCCAGACCTAGCTCCCTGTCCCAGCCTGATGCTTCTGGGTCAGGAAGTGGGTGCTAGGGATAAGGCCCCACGGGAGCCAGTCAAGAGTCCACTCAGTGCCCCAGGGGTTGACATGGCGGGCAGGGGGCTCTGTTGTGCTGCTGAGAGGGCTGGAGGACCTAGAAACTGCCACGGATTGGAGGGGAATTATGGATTGGCTTTTTGCCCCTCACAGGCCTAAGCTCATCAAGCTTGGCAGGCCCTGGCGGCTGTCCCAGCCTCCTCAGCAGGGTGGCAGCTTAAAATGCCTTGGGGACACCATGGGGAGCTAATGGGGATATAGGAGACACAGGGGCTGGGCTTAATTAGAAACTGGGCTTAATTAGAGCTTCCATACCCCTCCCACCATGGCTGCCTGAATGGTGGGGGGCTTGTTTCCTTAGCCCCTCCCTCCACTCCAACTTATCCCCACCTCTCCATGCCCCTTCAGGCCCCATTTGGTAGGTTGGGCTCAGCCCAGGGATGCTATGCTCCTACCTGAGCAGAGCTAGCAGAGCTGGGTACCCCACCCCCAAAACAAGAAAGAGAGTATGGACAAGGGCCTATGTGTAGGGATTAAATTAGTGAAGAAGACTCTCAGCCTAGACGGTTAAGAGTTCAGGCTCTCTGTGTGGCCTCAGGCATGCCTCTACCCTCTCTGGGTCTCTACTTTCTGGAACGTTTAATGTAAAGTTGCACCAAGCTGGTGGTTGCCAAGCCTGGGACCACATCGGGGCTGTCAAGTCATGCATATTTCCTTAGGGAAAAAGAGCCAAGATCTGTATGCAAGAGGCTGGAAGGGGAGAGGCAGAAATAGCTGCTGCCAGTCCTGGTCAGCAGCCAGGAGGTAGGGAGAAGCACTAGGATGTCTCCAAGACCCCTTCCAGACTAATTCCAGCAGGAAACCAACTCACCTAGCCAGGCCGAGCAGTTCTCCAAACTAGCCATGTTCTCAACCGGTCTGGGTTCTTGCCTTTCCTTCTGCCTGAAATTTTTTTCTCCTGGGCCAGCCTGCCTCACTCCACCTCATGCTTTATATCTCAGCTCAGTCTACACCTCATGCAATTCTTCAGCACATATTTATGGGGCATCTACTATATAGTTTCTCAGGGAAGCTTCGCCTCACCTCCAGCCTGGGTCAGGGGACTCTTCTGTGCTCCCACCATCCCCCGGATTCCCCCATGAAGGTACCATCTTGTTGGGTCATGAGCACCTGATTTCTTGATGCTCCTCTCTAGGAGCAAGACTGAACTCAGAAAGGAGGCCACCAAGTCTGTTTTGTTCACCTCCTCTATCTTGGGGCAGCTCCATAATTCCTATTTGGAAGAAGTTTAGGGTCAGCTGCCTGTTTAGAAAGAAGAGGTGGGTGCATGACAGCTGAGACTGCGTCTTGAAGCTGAGTTTGCGTAGTGAGCGCACTATTTTTACATAGATTGTATGTTAGGATTTTTTTCTCTTTCCTAACAGTTGGCCAATTATCCCAACTGTAAATTATAGCCTTTACTTAGTTTTTTCCTTCCACAAATTAAGCTGTCACGCCGTCAGCCTGAAGTGGTTTGGGGGTAGGGTGCTGATGGCCATTCTGAGAGGGCTAACACCTCTCTCCAGCCACTTCTTACTGCTACCACTGCCTGTGTCTCTAGTGGCACAGAGCCTAGCACATGGCAGACATTAGATACACGGTGAATAAATCCATGAGAGTTGCACAGGTAGACAGTGGTAGAGTTAAGCCCAGAGCCCAAGTTTCTTGACTCCCTCCCCCAACACTTATGTACCATCTCTGCTGGTTGAGGGGGTGCCCTGTATGAACTTAAGGACTGAGGTAAGTAGGAGGCAACCCCATGCCATCTGGCTTCATAGCTCCCTCATCTACCTCAACTTCAGACACCCTCACAGAGCTTGGAAGAACCCACATGAACCCTTGTGAGCAGCTCTGAGCCTGACATGCTCATGAATGGAAATGTGGGGGCTGAGAAGTCATTCAAGACCACAATTCATGTCCATGAACCTTTCACATCTCCTAAAAGAACAGTCCCTGTGGTATATCCATCTACCATTCATTCATTCATTCACTCATTTCATAAACACGTATCGAGGTCTGCGGCATGGCCTGGAACCCTCAGGGGCCAAGCCTCTCACATCCATTTTCTATTTAATACGAGAGACTAGTTATTCCCATTTTACAAATGAGAAAACTGAGTTTCTGAGAGATTAAATCAGTTATTCTGGGCTTCACCGCCAGTAAGCTATAAGACTACTCCAAAATGCCTGCCCATTTTGCAGAACCCGGCTATAGCCAGCACTGTCTCCACTCCCCCAGTTTGAGGCAAAGCCTAGGTAGAGGCAGATGGGAACTCAGGAGAGTATCACTATCTTAATAATAACAATAACAGTAATAATACAATGTTTATTATTGTTGTTATTGTTATTATTACTATGTGCCAGGCACTGTACGAAGTGCTTTATATATATTAGCTCATTTTGTCCTCATAATGTCTCTGTGAGATAAAAGCTATTATCTGCATTTTATAGGCCAATTCAAGCCCATGTTGTCAGACGGACTCAAGGCATAAATGGCCCCTAACTTTCTTCTAGCACATTTCTGGTGATAACAGTGGCTTACCTTCCTGATTTCTACCCTCAGTCCTTATTGCTGTAAATTTTATCTTGTTCAGTCCTTAATGGCAAAGGACTAAAACATCCTTTCTGAGAGTTGGAAACCAGGGTAGAGCACAGAGTTGGAAGTCAGGTGAACCCTGAAGTCTTTGCCCAGAAGTAAATGACCTTGGGTGACTCATTCTCCCACCCTTTGTGGGCCTTGATGAATGAGAGGACCAGTCATTCCAGTCTTGGCATCCTTGGCTGCCCCATTCTAGCCCCTCAGCCCCACTGAGACCCAGCCCACCAGTGGGAACACCCAAGCTTGCCTGAAGCTCAGCTCTGGGACAGGGCTAACACCAAGCCTGCCCCAACTTCCCTCCACCTGCCTACCTGCGCCAAACTGCCAGCCCTGGGATGGGAGGGTCGATCGATACTGAAGCTGCCAGCAGTGTTGCTGGCCATTGATTGTTGAGATTTCTCGGCGGGCTCTGGAGCAAACAAACCTGCTGCTTCTCCAACAATAATACAAGTCTCTGGCTGCAGAGTGTACAGCCTTGCTGGTAAGCAGGCTGGCGAGAAGGGGCAGGGGTTGGGGGGTCCTGGCTGTGTCCAATAGGGACAAGGGGCTCTTATTTTCGATAAGCCATTTTTCCATACCTAGAATGCCATTCCGGCTCTCCCACACCCTCTTTACCTGATCATTCAGCTCAGAGGACTCTGTATGTCCTCTGAACACTAAATATCTCCCATCAGGAACTTAACCTCTTCATCCACTCACCCATTCTCCATTCTATTCAGCACCTATCAAGTGCTTTGTTAGGTAGGAATACAACATAATCCCTATCCTTTAGGAACTCAGTTTAAAGGGGGAGCTGCCTTCTTAATAAGCTCAGCTGTGACTGCTTCCCCATCTAGACCAGGGACCCTCTGATTTTAATTAAATGAGATTCAAATGACATGTCAACAGCACCTACATTATCCAACCACAAGAGATCTCTGGCCAGGAGCTGCTCTGGACCTCAATTTCTCATCTGTAGCAAGACGGCTCAACTTTTGGATCTTTGAGAGCCCAGCAAGCCTCTGGGGTTCCTGGGCTAGGATATCCTGTTTCTTCCATCACAGTTCTTCCTATCTCTGCTGGATCTGAGTGTTCTCCTAACTCCCCAACAAGGCACAGCAGGTGCAGGGCACCTCCTGCCACCAAACCACGTGTTGCAGAATCCAAGCAGTGGGTCTCTCTCCTCCTCTAGTGCAGTCCCCAGGGGTCCAGCCGGAATCTTGTACCCTAGCATCAACCTCAGCCTCTCCCTCAGTTCTCCACTCTTCCCCTTCTCAGGGCTCCTCTCTTTACCCTCAAGACCCTCCTTCCAGCTGGTCCATCGGGCTAGGAGGGCAGAACTATGAAAAGTGCCTGAAAC
>NW_024349799.1:13075193-13162158 GCF_902729225.1 Pteropus medius | reverse complement strand
CCCCCCTTTGCATGCTGGCTCCTTATTAAAGGCATAGAAGCAGACCCTGCCCCTCTCCACTTTCAGCCCAGATCCCTCTTTCCCTCCATAGCTTCTTCCTCCCTCCCTCCCAGCCCGGCAGCTGAGCACTAGCTCCTTTGTCCCCCTGCTAAGCCACCTGCTAAGTGTTTGGCCACGATCCCACCAGCCAGCAGGTGCCCAGGGAGTCCAAGAGCCTGGGAGGGGGGATATTGGGCAATGTGAAGAACCAAGTTATGCCTCAAGGAGGAGGGGCAGCCCCAAAGGAAGAACATAATTAGAAGAATGTTGGTCAAGGAGACAGGACCCCAGGGTTTAAACCGAATATTGGCTTTTGCTGGCTGGGTGACCTTGGGCAAGTTCTGTCACCTTCCTGTGCCTCAGTTTCCTTGGGAATTCATAGTGCCCATCCCACCTCTTTCACAGAACAGCATCAGGATCAAAGGAAATCAGAGGGAGTAGTGACGGGAAAGAAACTGAAAGCCCTGCTTGAGGGGAGGGCCCTCCAATAGCTCAAGCTATCCAATACCAGGAATCAATATGTAATCAATAGAGGGGCTGGATCAGAAGCTGGCACAGCCCAGGGCTGGACTGTTGAGGCAGAGATGGGATGTGATTGTCAGCTGGTCCAGGTCTGACCAGGAAAGTGAGCCTAGCAATGCAAAGGGATGAAGATTGGGTTCAGGATGCTTCCAAGGGCCTCCACCCTGGCTCATTGCTCTGATGGACATTGTCTTAGACATCATTTACACCCAGCAAGGGGATGTGCTGGTGATTTGAAACACCTGGTCTGGCAGCTGACAGGACCCCCCTGTTGTGAGGCCATATTTTCTGGTTGGTCAGAGGAAATAGAGGAGATGGAAGAGTTACTTTTTGAGGGTAGAAGAGCCCCTGGCATCTACAGGCAAAAGTGTGAAGGTGGGACCAAGCAAGGCACACACAAGAGAAGTCATTCGTGCATTTGCTTATCCAGCCTCACTAGTCCACCTCCCCTCACTGCTCACTCGGTTCGTGCTCCTCTCCTGGCAAAGCCCTACCTCTGCCCTACTGGATCCAGTCACCTCCCTCCCATGCCCCGCTCCCCCTGCTCTGCCCACCAGCCCAGGCTAGGAAGAAGCCTGCTGCTCAGGTTAGGATGGTTCTCCTGTGGCCCAAGCCACCTGGGTGGTGTCCTGTGTCTAGTCTGCTGTACCTGTATCCCTAATGCTGCCCCTGCTGTCCCTGGTTCTTCCCTGCCTCGGGCCTCAAGCAGATGAGTCTGGAGAAGACAGTGTGGGAGGACTTAGCCCTCTCAACTCAAGGTGTTCACACACTGAGATTGGCAGAGTCCTTGGAGGTCAAAGCAAGGTTGGGGTAAGAAGACTAAGGGGTCGGGAGCTGCACAGCTGGGCCCATCTGGTGTTCTTAGGAGTGTGGGGAGAAGCTCCAGATGTGCAGATAGTCATATCTGTGTACATCTCTGCCTGGCTTGTCCATCTATTCCTGGGTGTCTGTGTCCATATATCCCTGCATTTCTGTACCCTTCTTACTCTGCATCCTGGGACTGTGGCCCTTGGTGTAGACAGCAGGCCCCAGCTCAGGCTGGTTTCTCCCCTCCCCAGACCGCCCCCCTCCACTTGATTCCTCTCCCATATTGGGCTCCACTGACCCCTCAAGGAGACTCATAGCTGGAGCTGTTGCTGCTATTTTTAGCCTCTCTGCACCCCTCCCCTCCCCCACTCAGGCTTGCTGGGGAAGTGGGGAGGACAGGCTGAGCTTGGGGAGCCTCACAGGCTAGGGTTCTGAGGAGAAAGGGGAGCCTGGGATCATTGACAGGTGCAGGGCCACACCCTGGGACAGGTTAGGCTCCATTCCACCTGTTTAGGGCTGAAAGAAGGTCTCAGGCTGTCCTTCCTCTGCCCCCTCTAAATCCCTAAGGACAGAGCTCAGGCCTCCAATGACTCTTCCCCAGGCCATTTAGAAATAAGGCCAGACCACCTGGGTCTCCCCTATAGAAGCTAGAGAGGCAGAAAGGGGCTCAAAGTGTCATGAAGTCAGGGAAGAGGCATAGCTGGATGAGCTTACAACTCCCACCAAGGGATGGACCTCTGGTACTGCCCTGGCACTTCCTAGAGGGTTTTCAGGTCCCTGCTATGGCTCAACTCTGCCAAAAGGCCACCACTGGAGCCCCTTGTCCTCTAGGCCCTTGGGGCTTCTGGGTTTCACCCCACCACTGTCCCAGCTGGTCCGAAAACTGATACCAGCTGGGAGGGGTAGAGTACAGCAGTTCAAGGGGTCTAAACCTAAAGACCAAGGAGAGAGGTAGCCCTGGCCCCTCAGAGCATGAGTCTGCCCTCTGGGCGCAGGCTGCCCTTGCTTTCAGAGGTCTTTTGTTCTAGCATCAGTACTGTCTGTCTCTCAAGCTCAGCAGGGTAGGGATGGCCCCAGGTCAGCCTCCTGGCCCAGCTACACCATCTCCCTCAGCTATCTGATCCTATTTCTTTATCTGTGGGATGGGGAGGATTATCAATCAGATAATGTAGGCAAGTGGGCCAGCAGAACAGGCACACAGTAGGTGCTCTAAAATGTTAAATCTCTCCCTAGGTCTTTTTCTCACACCTCCATCCCCCACCTCTCACTTTGTGCCACCCCCAGGCACATGCTCATACATGCTTACTTGCATACTCACATGCTTGCACACACACAGCCGAGCCCTCCGGATGCTCAACAAATACTGATCAGCAGATGGAGATGAGACTGGGGTCCAGTCCCATACAGAAAGTGGCAAGTCAACAGAGCATAGTCCCCTGACTTGCCAAGTCCCTTTCACCTTCAGTGCTGCCCATCAGGAGGCTCTATCAGCCCCTAGGGTTGGCCACTAATAACAGGGGGACTATGACTCTCTGCTCCACACACCCAAAGACTTTTTAAAAAGCCAGATAGGCCCAGAGAGGGCAAGGTAAACCCAAGGTCACACAGCCTGTCAGTGGCAGAGCTACCTCTGGTGACCTCCAGGAGAGAAAAAACCTACCTCAGCATTAAAGGCGAGGGCAGCCTGGGTATCTGGGCTCATGGCCCCTCCATCCCTAACCAACTCCCCCAATCCATCTCTTCCCAAATGCAGCTGACAAAAGCAGCCACAGGGCAAAAGTCGCAAGGTCAGAGAGATGACTTTGGCCCTAATACACAGAAAAAGCCTCTTCATCTGACCTAAAGGCCATAAAACCTTAGGGATACTGGGCTGGTCATTCATCTCAGAGGTAGACACAGATGCTGGGAACAACCTCAATGGTGTTGGCTTTTGATCTTCAGGGTCGGGTCTGGGAGGTGGCAGCAGCTCAGAAATGTTGGTCTGGGGCCCAGGATGGTACTTGCTCTCAGGCTCTGGCACCTTATGGCCCTATCTTTCTGGGCTCAGTGGCTAGGAGGGACTGTCCTTGACAGATGCCTGGAGCTGGGCAGGGGACAGAGGTTGGAAGGGATGGATACTCCTCCCTAGATCACCCCATCCCCAACTTCACCAGTGAACTAACTTCACAGCCTTCCTCATTCCAGCTGACGTTTCCAAGGTTTTCCACTCAGAAAATAGATCCCTGCTGTTGACTAGGTGGTGGTGGGAGCTGTTGGTGCTGAAGGAGGGCTGACCTGAGCACTAGCTGAGGGGCATGCCCCTCCCTTGCTCTGGCCACACTGTTGAGAGTTGGCATAATCAGTGGAGTAAGGCAATTGGTTGGTTTACCTGGCCAGTGAGGGAAATGGTCCCCAGCTGTTCCTCCCTCTCTTTCTAGGGTGGGGATCAGTTCTATTGTCCCCACCTCCAAGGCCAGCCCCTGTTTCTCCCTCAACCCCTGCTTCAGGCCCCCAGCTCCTGTGCCACCTGTGTCACCTGCCCAGCCCCAGGAACTGTGGTCAGGCAGAGCCAGGGCCCTCAGGCCCCTAGGGCCAGCAGGCAGGCAAGAGGGGGTAACTAACGCAAGGCCAAGGCCGGAGGGGAAGGTGTAGAGCGCAGCAGGTGACGCTGTAGCAAAGGCCTCATTAATCACCTCTCCAGCCCCCAGCTCTGCAGTGGCAAGACCATATTAGATTTTAAATTGGAAAGCAGAAAACGTGGCAGTTAGCTGGAAGCTCTCTCTACTCTGGGCTCCTGGTCACAGACTCCTAGAAGGCAGTGGGGAGAAGAGGGAGGGCCCAGCCACAGCCCAGAGCTATTCGCCTTCCTCCCACCCACCCAGAGCCTGAGAGGTTGTGGGGCAGTGAATCTCCCAGGAAGGGTCAAGTTAGGGTCTAAGGAGGGAGCAGAGTAAAATGAAGGGAGTAGAGCAGCAGCTTTGGGAAGAAGAGCATCCCTTCTGGGCTTGAGGACTAAGTGAAGCCAGGTTCCAGGGTGTGGTGTCCATGGACAAGGACAAATGGTAATGACTTGTGGCCCATGCATGTGTCTGGTCCTGCACACACACACATGCACACATGTTCATATGAAGCAGCATCTCCCTGCAGTAGAAATTTTGAGCCCAGGCTGTGAAACAGGCTGACCCAGTTCAAACCCCTTATTTGCTGCTTTTCTCCTATATGAACTGGCATGATTCACTTTGCCTCTCAGCCTCAATTCCTTCACATGTAAAGTGTAAAATATGGATTTCAAGCACAAAAGGCTGCCGCTCCAGGAGGAAGATAGCTCTTTAAGAGGTCCATGCTTAACCCATAGGGGGTGCTCAATAAATGTGAGTGACCTCCCCGGGCCCCAAGGCCAAGCAGCTGCTCTGCTGCTGGGGTAGTGGCCAAGCCAGTCCCCTGTGGTCCTGACTGGGCAGTGAGGTAGGGACAAGTCAACAGAGCACAGCAGGCATCATCATGGAACAGTCATACACCCTGGCCCCATCCTGGGCCAAATCACACAAGGCCAAGTGTTCCTGGCTGTCCTCCATCCATAAAATCTCCTAAACTAGCTCTACCTGATCTCTAAAAGTTGCCTATTGAATATCCCATCCCTCAGAACACTAGCGCTCCGCCAAGGCTGAGAAGCAAACATCACTGGGCAGGGGGGACACTTACCTTCCTACACCCTGAAAAACCTTCTTTATGAAAAACCTAAAGAAGTCCCAGGGCTTCTTGTCATTTCTCCCTGCCGAACCACAGTCCCTAGTTTTCTCAGGCATAAAGGAAGGGAGAAGACACTCCACCCCATCTTAATTCTTCTCTGGGGACCCCCACACTAGGCTCTCCCCTTCTGAGAGGTGGCGAACACTGCAGGGTTGAGAGGTCTGGTAATGGAGTTATGCTTTCCATTATGGTAGCCACTAACCAATCACATGTGGTTATTTAAGTGTAAACTCATTAACATGAAATAAAATTTGAAATTCAGTTACTCAGTCTAACTAGCCACATTTCAAGTAGTCAGTAGCCATGTATGGCTACTGGCTCCCATATTGGATACACGGGTATAAAATATTTCCATCATCGCAGAAAGTTTTATTAGATAGCACTGCTGTAGGGCTGGCCAGCCTCTGGGTTTGAATCTGACACATCCAAACTGGTAACTTGGGAACTGCACTCCCCTGGATCCCAGTTTATTCATCTGTAAAATAGGATAAAACAAGTTATATGGAAATTAAATGAGTTAATTCAGGTAAAGTACTTAGAATGGTGCTAGGTGTGTGGTAAATGCTCAGTAAACAGTAGCATTCAATATTTTTATTCATAGAGACTTTTTCGTGGCTCACAGGATCCTGGAATGTGAAAACTGGTAGGATCCTTACATATTTATTCCATTTTACTGTTGGGGAAATTGAGGCTGGAGTTGGGGAAGTGATTTCACAGAGGGACCTAGCCTGTTAGGGGCAGGACCAGTGAGGCACCTACCTACCTGGCTGTCGCCCACTACCCCCACCCATGCTCCTGTCATCTGGCAAGAAGATACCAACCCTGGAGATATCTAAACCCAGGGTGACTCACCACCCCAGCCCATGGTGAGGGAAGTAGCTGTCCTGGCACCTCAGGAAGCAGCGTGCTCTCTGTCCCTGGGTATGCCCCCAGTATGCCACGGATGGTGGACAGACCAGAGTATTAGAGGGTTTGCGCTTCAGATCAGTTGGGCCAGATGCTCTCCGAGCCCCAACATCCTGAGTCCTAGCCTTGCCCTAAGTTTGCTGTGTGACCTGGGACTCAGTTTCTTCCTAAGTAAATGAGGGAGCGATGAGACACTCAAAAAGGCTACAAGGACTCAGATTCTAGGATCAGCCACTTCTTTGCTGGAAGCCTGGCCAAGAGGAGGTTCCCCTATTCATATCTGTACTTCAGATTTGACTGGACTGCCAGGGGTTGACCAAGAGAAGGTAGCAAGAAGGTGTGACAGGGAGTGGTCAGTGACTGGGGAAGGGGAGGGTAGTCTGGGGCTGGGGGACCCACCAGCTTGTGCCAGCAGACACTCTGCATCAATTGCCAGTTGGGGCTGTACTGGAACACTGCCAAAGGCTGGCTGCCCATCTACCCCTGCATGCCCCTGCTCACCCCTGCTGGCCAAGCGCCAGGTGCTTTGGGGAGCAGAGAACCTTCCACATATGTAGACAGGCAGAATCCTGGCTTGGAAACTGTGTGCCCCAAGTCCACCCTTCACTGTGCCTAGCACCAAGGGTCAGCATTTGTTTACAGAGATATGGGAAGAGATGTCTTGGACTGGATCCTTGCCCATAGACACAAGCTTTACATGTTTTGAGGTCCCACCAGGTCAGAGGAGGGAGCTATTGTCACCCACTGGGCCAGGAAGAGATGCCTCCCCAGAGCGGGGATAGAGGCTAGGCCTGGTGGGATGGGGAAGGTTTGACGAGACAAAGTAGTGAGCAAATGTGCCAGAAGAAGGAAGGCACCTATTCTGGCAGAGAAGTTCTCTTCGAGTATATCTTTGTGCCCATCCCAACCACTGCCCTTCCAGGACACCACCAGGACTTCCTTCTCCATCACCCAGAGCTGCAGGGCCCCCAGCACGAGTGCCCTTGGATAGTGGCAGCCAAGCTGGTGGGGAGATAGGAGGCCCCAGGAGCTACAGCTGAGGGCCAGTGGGAACAATGGACAAAGCTGAGCTGTGGTGCTGCCCAGCTCTTGGTTCTGCTCCCAGGCTTGCCATTCATTAGCTGTGTGACCTTGGACAAGCTAATTAACCATTCTGGGCTTCAGTGTTTTTATCTCTAGGGATAATGACCCAAACTTCCCTGGAGTAAGGGGAGGACAAAATGACATGTGAGGGTGCTAAGTGCATGGTCAGCACACAGTACTGAGTGATAGCAGCTGTTAGCAGCCCCAGCTGCCTGGCTCCAGACCACAGGACTGTGTCCATTCTGGCTCTGCCATATCTTCTAGGTAAACCTTGGAGCAGCCACATCCCAGCTCTGTGCCACAGTTTCTCCATTTGTCGAACAGGGCTTATATTGCCTTCCCTTTTAATATAAGTAGTTGGACAGCTGCAAACCTACCTCAAATGCAGGAACACTGTAGGGATAATTAATTCAGTAACACATGAAATCAGAAGCCTTTAGAACTGGACCTCAGGCCTCAGGGACCCTATTTGGCCCTGCCAGCCTGTAGCTGGGGCCCCTCAGTTCAGTGGGCAGAGTTGGCCCAGTGAAATTGTCACTGGGAGACCAGGCGCTGGCTCTAGGGGACTCAGATTCTCTTACTCCCAGGGCTCCTCTTCCTTCCTCCAGGCTCTGGGATAATGGGGGTCTGAAGGGGCTGGGCCCTCACTAATCCCCTATTAAAACTTGAAAAGAGCCAGAGAACCTCCAGAATAAACTCATTAACTTTTATGGGCTAATAAATGGAACCCATTAAATTCTCATTCTCCCTATGCTGGGCCAGCTTAACCTCCAGAACCCAGAGAAATGGGCTCCCTGCCCACTGTATCCCCCAGGCTTCCCCCATACCTACCTGCAGTCATGCCCCTCCCCCAGCTGAGAGCTGGTGCTGTTGCCAGAAGGAGGAGATCAAGCCTGACACCTCAGAGCTCTGAGTTCTCCTCCTATGTCTATGTCAGAGGGTCCAGCAGCTTAGGCCCTGGAGAGAGAATGTCTGGCACCTCTGCAGGGCTGCCAGAGTGACAGGAGGTTCCCCTTGCCCTTGCAGAGAATGGCATTGGGCTGGAAAATGAGAGCATACACCTGTCTAGATGGCTCTCACCAAACCCAAGATGTCTCCACTCTACAGATAAAGAAACGGAGGCTAGAGTGGGCAGCCCCTGCCCAGGTCACACAGCTGGTGAAGCATAGATTTGGGATTGGAACATGAGATATTTCCGGCCTATGGTAGAGAAAGAGCTGCAGAAAAATAGCACCAAAGGGTCAGCCAACCTGTCCTTGAATGGCATCTGGAGTTGTAAACTGTTGCCTTGTGCAGTGGTTCCCCCAGACAGGGACACTGCATAATGACTCTGACCCTTCATCACCACCTCCACACAGACCAATTCCAGCTCCATAGCTCACCAGCACTGTGACCCTTGGCAGCCTCCTGGGCCTCACTGAGCCTCAGTTACCCGCTCTATAAGACAAAGACAATAACACCTACATAGCTGGATGCTATGAAGAGGAGTCCCTAGTTGTATGGCTTCCCGTAAAAATCAGCTAGATCCCCCTCCCCCATTCCAATCCCAGCCTGTTGGGGGTGGGATACATGGGCCCTCATCTCTACCTTCACCCAGCTGGGCCCTGAGGAGCGGGTGGCAGGGCAGGAGGCCTTCCCTGGGAGGCCCAGGCTGGGGCTGGTGGGAGGGGGCCTTCAATCTCAAGAGGGGCAACAGGAGGTGGCATGGGCGGGAGGCAGGAGCGGGAGAGAATCCATTGGGGAGGCATCTTGAATGGCTCATTAGTGCCGATGAAAGCCTTTTTTCATTTTGTCTAAATACTTTAAACAGGGCTCCCTCCGATGTCTATTTGCATAGCTTAAGAGCTAATGTAGGGGGGAGGGCCCAGGGCAGCAGCAGAGGCAGGGCCACTCCAGGGCTGGGGGCTTCCAGGAAGCTCCAGGCCTCCTTTGCTGTGGGGAGAGTGGTGGAGAGAGGGGTATGGTGTTTCTCAGACCCAGCCCACTTGGAAGATGCAGCCCCCAGCCTAGGGGCAAAGAGGAAGGGAGGGGCGAGTACATTCCTATGTTCTGGCACTAGGTAAACTGGGCAGGTGGGGATCATGGGGTCTATCTTATTGTGGGCCAAAGCTCTGTCCCCCACAGACATGCAGGACTTGAAGGTGGCTGCACTTTGCAGGGGTGGTGCAGTATTGCACTCTACACGGAGGCTACACATAAGGAACACCGTCTCCCAGAGAGGAGAGGCCCCACTCTAGAAGCCTGCCTCAGTATTGCCCTGACCAGGGGCTGCCCAGCCTTGAAGTATGGCTTTTCCCTCAGTGCCCCAGGGAAACTGCTATTTAGAGCGTTCAGATTCTCATAAAACCTCTCCAAAGTGCCTATTTTATCGCCAAGGACACAAAAGCTTGCCCAGGTTCACATGACTTTTAAGTGACAGAGCTGACATTTGAACCCAAGTATGTGTGACTCTGTGACTCAGTGTTGCTGGGTCTCTGGTTTGGGTTCCATACTCAGATATGCCCCCAGGTGGGGGCAACCTGGGTCCCAACCAGAAGGTTTCCTGAGGGCCCCACCTGATTCAGGCTCAACTCAGGTCTCAGATGCCAGAAACTCTGGCCCCAGCTCCACTTCTAACCTACATGAGACTTAGGACAAGTCCATTCCTCTCTCTGGGCTAGAGTATACTCTGCTGGGTAGCTCTTGTCTCTTGTCCCGTGAGATCAGTTGGTATGGAAAGACTAAGGCTTTGAAGCCAGATTAACGTAGGTTCAAATCTCAGTTCCACCACTGTACCACTGGGCAAGTCCTCATCTCACCTCTCTTTGCTTCAGGGTCTTGGGCTATAATGTGGGAATAAGATTCCCATCTCATAGAGTTGTAGAGTCGATTAAATAACACAAGATCTGGGGACAGCCTGACTCAGTGTGTGGCATACTATAGGTGCCTGGTAAGACTGGGCATCTGGGCCCCTGACGTGTCCTTCCATTGACCACTGCACCACACTCTCCCCTTTTGTCAGTCTTTGCACCTTTAAACTCAGTTAAGCCAGGCTGAGAAAAACCCAGGAATGCAAGTGGGAAGTTACGGGAAGGGCTTCAGGCTTCCATCAGAGTCAACCAGGCTGTCTGGAGATGCCCTCTCCCCAGAAATGGCTTGTTTCCCTGAGATTATCTTACCCTCTCTGACAGTGGGTGGCACCCTCCGGGACCAAGAGGCAGCTGATTGCCGAATCAATTTGCTCGTTTGATATGCTATCTCAATCCCATTTAACCAAGTGTTCAGTCCCCCCAGATAACACAATCAGTGCAATCGACAGTGACGGGAGGTGCCCATTAGCTCTGCTCCATTGCCCAGCACCCACCTGGCAGCCCACGGGAGGAGCTGGCCCCACTATGGTCCCTTCCTGAGACAGAGGATCTCTTTGCACGCCCTCTCCCAATGAAGAATCCCACAGGTAACTATCCTGGGAGCCACGGGCCACATCTCCTATTAGGCAATCCTGGAAGGGGACACTGGAGCCCCAGGGGCTGATGAGAAAAGCTCCTCTTCCTGTGACATGCTAAGATCAGTCTCAGCTCACCTGGCAAAGACCACATGACATCTGGGGAGGTGGGTAAAGAGAGTAGCCCTGTCCTGGAATGTCACAGGCACTGCCTCTACCTCCCATCCCTGACTCAGATGAAAGACACAGGGCACTGGCAACCATCTGCTCCAGGGGGTATGGGCCTGGCTAGGCATCTAGTTTAGGCAGTGTTGTCAGTGTCTGAACGAAATGCCAAGGCACAGATGGGCTACTTTAGTAAGCATCCCCAGATAGGGGTTGGTCCTGGTTTCTCAGGGCGTTGGGGCACCAAAGCCCCTCTAACCCAGAGGAATGGAGAGCCCTCTGACCTGTACCCACCTTCCCCACCCCAATTTCCTCCCTCCTCCCATTTGTCTGACACATCAGAGCTGCCATAGTCTCTTGAACAGAATGTAGGCCATCTGCCACTTCCTCATGCCTGCCAATCCATGGGGCGGGTGTGAGCCTGTGGAATGACAGCCCCACCACCAGACATGCAGAGGAACCGACCTTCTCCTTGCAAACTCTATCTCACTCTGGCTGTATTTCCCTTCAAGTCCTCAGGCAGCCATTTTGAGAGGTATTAGAATCAGAATATCCTCCCAGCTTTCTCAGAGCTGGCAAAATTCTATATGAGCTGAACCTGGAGCCAGCATCCATTGACCTTTTCCTGGTAGTCAAGGATCTGGGGAGCCTAGTGGGCCACAAGCAGAATATGTATTATCTCTCCAGCTAAGAGGTTGAACAAGTCAATATAATCAATAACAGAGCAACCACAGACCAACAACAGCAAATAAGTTGCATCTTCCATAGCCTATCTAATCCACTGGTAGTGGCTGCCTGGATAACTGTTCTGAGAAGGATTCTGAAGTCCCATGTGACTTCAGCAAGAAATAACCAAAATTGGTTAACAATGTCTGCCATGGATTAGGGGTGGGTAGGTAGCATGGCGGATGACCCTTCTATCCCTACTTTGGACCCTGGCTAGTGTCACAAGAAAAATAAAGGGAATTCAGAGAGATATAGCAAATGGGGAAGGGAAGTAATATTACCTCAGTTAATTCTAAAAAGGAACTCCATTTTACAGTTGAGAAAACTAAGGTTCAGAGAGTTTAGGTTATTTGCCTGAGGTCACGGAGCCCCAAAGTGATGGATTTGGAATTTGAAGCCACATCTGCCTTACTCCAGAGGTTGGCTCTTCCTACTCTGTTCATATTTATGTCCTAGAAGGACCGGGAAAAAAGAAAGAAAGGAAAGAGACTAAAGAAATGACTGAGAAATGAGAGAGATGGGACAATGAAACCTAATGGAACCCTAAGAAAGATGTCATAAACCCAATAGGGAAATCCAAAATAAAATCCCAAATATATGAAGCATTTCCTAAGACTAATGATCAGCAGTTTCACTAAGAACAGAAAATGAACTTTAACGAACTATAATCTCAGGTAGAACAGTCACTGTGGTGGAGGTGCTCTTGCTAAGGGTGTCATCTCAGGTCAAATAACTGGCCATGTGACTTTGAGCAAGTCACTTCCTTTCTTTGACCTGTTTCCTCATCAGTAAGATAAGGCCTTTGAGCTACATTAGGGGTGGCAAATATTTGTCATGTTGGTCTGAGGAATTAAGCATGGCTGCCTGGAGTGCTGTGTTGAGAAGGATTCTGAGGCCAAATCTGAGAACAACAGGAAATAGTGCAATGATAGATAGCAATGTTCACCTCTAGAATTGGAGGGGAAAGGATATCTCATGTACCATCCTTGAATATGTGATATCATCTCACTTTCAGCTCTAAAATTCTATAGCTCCATGATTCTCAATGGTGAGCATACTCCCCAGGGCTCTCTGTCAAAAGAGAGATGCCTCTCCTACTGCCTGGACTGGGTGTGATGCTGCTCTCTGTGGGGAAGGGGGATAACCTCTGATCATTATTATTTCAGGACTCTCCTCAGAGGCCCCAACCATGGGGGAAGGTCAGGCCCCAGGCCTCGAGGAGATGGATGGAGAGCTGACAGCAGCCCCCACACCTGAGCAGCCAGAACGAGGTGTCCACTTCATCACAACCGCCCCCACCTTGAAGCTGCTCAACCATCACCCACTGCTTGAGGAGTTCCTACAAGAAGGGCTGAAGACAGGAGAGGAGGAGCTGAGGCTGGCACTGCCTTTCCAGCCTGACCCACCTATGCCATACACCCCAAGTCCCCTTCCCCGCCTGACCAACCAGGACAGCCGCCCCGTCTTCACTAGCCCCACTCCGGCCATGGTTGCAGCGCCCACTCAGCCCCAGTCCAGGGAAGGACCCTGGAGCCTGGAATCAGAGCCCACTGTGCTTCATACCACAGCTCCCCTACCTTCAGGGCCCAGCATGGTAGTACCTACCGCAGGCCCAGGGGAAAGGCCCAGTACTACACCCCCTAGCAGAGCATGGACTCCAACCCAAGAGGGTCCTGGAGACATGGGCAGGCCGTGGGCTCCAGAGATCATATCCCGGACCGCAGGGCTTGGGATCGAGAGAACCACTGCGACCTCCACAGCCTCAGGGGATGATGAGGAGACCACCACCACCATCATCACCACTGCTATCACCACAATCCAGCCACCAGGTCAGCTAGCTACTTGATGGCTTGCAGATCTAGAAATGGGGGATGGGGGAGCTGCAGGGCCCCTAAATTCCTCTCTCCATCACTGTGCCAGCCTGTTTCGCCCTTTGGTACTAAGGGCCAGAATGCAGGAGGCATGTGGATTGGAACCAGATAGACCTCGGTTCAAATCCTTATTGGAAGCAACTACTAGACCCTTGGAATTTTATTTAAGCTCTCTGAGCCTCATCTGTAAAACAGCGGTAGGAATACTTACTTCACTGACCCATCATGAGAACTAAGATTACACACAGTAGGTACTCAAGAGAAGATGGTCCCTTTCTTTAAATGGGAGAATAGATGTCCCAAGAGGTGGGCTTCAACACACACACACACACACACACACACGTCAGCCTAAATTGGACCCCCTATGCTAGGGTTGGGCTTAGCCTGTGTCTCCTCCTGCCTCTCAGGCCCTTGTAGCTGGAATTTCTCAGGCCCAGAGGGCGTTCTGGACTCCCCCACAGCCCCCAGCTCACCCTCTGATGTTGGTCTGGACTGTTTCTACTACATCTCTGTCTATCCTGGCTACGGTGTGGAAATCAAGGTGAGTGACTTAGATCCGGCAGGGGCAAAGCAAGGGCTGGTGTGCTATCTTTCCAGAAAGGTGCCATGGGGGGAGGTGGGGAAACTCAGGAGTATCTTTTGGAGGGGAGCCTTGGGCCAGGGCTAGGTGATGGGCTTAAAGCACGGTCGGATACTAGACCAAGGAGCGAAGAGGCTCCTGCTCTCCTTCAGCAATGTCCTAGGCTAAGAGGGGCTATAGCGTGCCCATCCTCTTCCCCCCGGGGTTTGATCAGGGGCTCAGGAGAACCTGAAGAGGGATGTCCAGCCCCAATGAGCAGAGGAACGGGTGAGTGTCTGAATCCATGTGGCTGAGTAGAAAGAACACAGGGGGGCCTGGCTGGGCCCGAAAGCCATTCACTCATTTATCTACTCTTATTCCTTCAGCAAATATTCCCTGAGCAGCTCCTGTGGGCCAGGCCCTGTGCTGGCTCCTAGGATGCAGAATTGGGAAAACAGACATAGCCACAGCATCAGAGAGGTGACCGGTGGTGGAGGAGTCAAACTGACAGCCCCAACCTCCTGCCCCTACCTCTCTAGGCCATCTCATCCCTTTTCATCTTTAAATTCTCTCTTAATCCCAAAACCTGAGCAAGCAGGACCTCACAGATATGCCAGGCTCCTCAACCTCCACATGCCCCAAACCTAGCTCTTCCTTTTTGTTCCTTTAGCCTGTTTGCCACCCCACTCCTGTCTTCATAGACTGACCTGAACCATTCGGAAACCAGGAAGAGACCATCACAATGCAATATGGATGGTGTCCGTGAAGCTGTGCAATGTGAGGTCAACTTGGCTCTTCCCTTTCTCTCTTCTCCCAGTCCCATCAACTCACACCCACGTTCTAACACCATGACACTCCCCAGAACTCAGATTGGCCTGCTTCTCTCCCTCCATCACAACCATATGCTTCAGGCGCCAGTATCCCTCCCCCCGATGATGCAGTGGCCTCCTCACCAGTCACCCCACTCTCACTTGCCCCCTACTATCCTTCCTTCACCTACACTACAGTTATTTTTCTCAAACAAAATCAGTCCGACCTCGACACCTCCTCTGAATCCAGGCCAGTCCCCCTGGGCCCATTTTGAGCCACTTTCTCCCTCGTTCTCTTTTCTCCCTTTGCGCTGAACAGCTTGCAGCCAACCAAATGGGCCAAGCCCACTTTCCCCTCAAGCCCCAATTGCACATGCTGGTCCCTCTGCCTGAGAGAGCCATCCTACTATCCCCTCCCTGAGGACTTAACCCAGCCCTCACTTTCTCTGGGAATTATCTCCTGGTCCCCAAAGCCTGGGGCTTCCATCATCCTGGGTCTTATCAGTCTGCCTTCTATCAGTCTGTTTATAGTTGTTCATTTCCTCAGCTAGCCTTGAGTGTCTTGAGTGGTACCCTGGAATAAGGGGCCCAGAATGGGTTCTCCACGGACTAACTGAACAAATGGACATGTGAATGGAGAAAAGAAGGAATTAGGCAACAGTTGAGAAATCAGGCTGGCAACTGAGGAGTACAGGGAATGGGGCAGAGGGAGGAGTCCAGGGAACAGGGCAGCACTACCTGACCTCCACTCTTAGCCTGCTCCCTACCCATCCCAAAGCTCCTGGATCCCAACCTAGAGCCAGCTATACCTGTCTGGGGCAGCATCCCAGCCCTCCTCTCTGGGAAGGTCAGGTCCAGGCCTTTGAGCCTGGCCCTGCGGTGGGGGGGCTGTTTCCTACTACTGGTGGGCCTCTCCCCTTCTTTCTGTAACTGTTTATTCCTGGTCTGCCAAGCCCTTGCCCCTCACTTTGGGCTGACTGGGAGGGTAATTAGGAACAGCCACCATCACCCCCCAAGCCATTAGCGCTCAGTGCCACTTAATTAAGGTAATTAATGTAAAATCATCACCTAATGAGAGGTGGTACCGGCTGTGGCTCACCGAGTAGAAGGCACCAGCTGCAGGTGTGGGAAAGAAGGTGGGAGGGGGCAGATGCCAGGCTGGGTGTCCCCTGCACGCCTGGGCTGGCTACACCTGCCCCAGAAGCCTACCACCCCAATCCGAGGCCCACTGGGCCAGGCTGGGCTCAGTCCTAGTACTCTCCACCACAAAGAGGTGAGATGTTGGTTCTGCCTGACCCGGCCCTGACCCGGCCCTGACCCAGGCATAAGCCCCACTCTAGATGCCCACCCCCCTCATGTAAGCCCTGTGTCTGTTGTCTGCTGCTGCCACATTTTTTTCATCAGAATGCAAAAGCCGTTACCAGGCAACCTTGAGAGGAAGACCTGCCACAGCCCTGGATTGCTGTCAGGAAATGTGGCAGAGAAATGCTGGCCCTACCCTCTAGCAGGCCACTATGGGGCAGAGTCCAAGGGGACCCTGTGGGCCTTTATGGCCTGAGACAAAGTCTGAGGACAAGGCAAGGAGGGCCAGGAGGGGAAGGAACAGAATTAGCCAGGTCAGAGCAGGATTTAAGGTTCTTCTTTGAGGGCCAGTTTGGGCAACCTCTACTCCTATCTAGGCCTCTTGGATGCACTATACAGGCCACTTAGAGACCTGAAGAATTACTGACACTGTAGACCCAATGGCTAGTTGGAAAAACCAAGGTCAGCAAAGAAAGGGAATTGCCCAAGACCACTTAGTTAATCATTAATTAATGTTTTCTGATGAATGAATTTTTCCCATAAATATAATTTGAGCAATTATTAGGTGCTAGGCTCTGTGCTAGGCACCAGGGACACAGCTCTTCACAGTTAGTGGGAGAGTTGGAAATCATAAACAGAATGCTTAGTGCTGTTGGGGATGGGGGTGGGAAGCACAGGGAACTGTGGAAATTCCAGAATGGGTCATACTCTGCCAGGCTGGGGAGTCAGAGAAGGCTTCCTGGAGGTGACAATGCCTGCTTTGAGGCCTGAAGGAGATAAGCCTGGGTTAGAAAGCAGAAGGTATGGCAGACTGGCCCTTGAAGGCTGCTGGGCAGTTTTGGACAAGTGACTTTATTGCATAGGAGCAGGAGGTGGACTTAAAGGTTTCTGGATTACATTCCTACCAGAGGCTGGGCCTGAGAAATGCCCTCCTACCCAGGGCTGGCAACTAGGCTAGGCCATGCTGGGCATTGGAGGTTGGATGAGTAAGGCAGCCGGAAGGCCTAGAAGGCGGCCCACTGCTCCTTCGGGCTTGGGGAAAGGCTTGTGGCTTTTCCCCATCATGAGTAAGCCTCTGCCTGCCCCTCCATGAACTCATGAGGATGGCTCAGTGTCGGCAGAAGGGATGGAATCCAGGAAAAGAGGATGGGAGGAACCATGGGAGGAGAGGAGCATTCTAAGGACCCATAAATCACACCCCTGCTCAGGTCAGCCTGACGTCGTGCTGAAGTCCTGCCGTGTGACCATAGCTCTGGCTAAAATCTGGGGCTCTGAGCAAGACCCTCTCAATCCCCTTTTAGAGAGAAACAGCCTCAGGGGTTCCAGAATTGCTAACAGCCCAAGTCTGGATCACAGCCCCTCACCTCCTGACCGCCACCTCCCTTCAGGGCGCTGCAGCTATTTGTGCCTGCTGAGGCCGAGGTGTCTGAGCTGCCCGCAGGGAAGATGCCAGGTCAGGCCTTCCATGATCAGAGGAGGCTTGCCTGTTTCAGCTGGGGGTTGGGCATTCGGCTAGACTTTCTTGAGAGATCCAGAGAATCCTTCAGGATGAGTACACACAAGCCCCATGGCCCATGCAGGTCCCATCCCTTCTCTAGGCAGACAGTCTTCTTTGAGCGCTCCAGGCCTTTCTGGGCCTGGCACATGCCTCCCACTGTGCTTGGCATTCTAAGAGCCTTCCCATTGCCAGCTTCCATCTTGGCTTGGCTGCTCCCTGTACCATCTGGAGCCTGGGCATAGCTGCCCACCATCCCTGCCCTAGTGCCCCAGGTGGCCCCATTGGAACACACCCCTCCCATGCCAGGCCAGCTGCCAGTTTGATAGCCAAAACACCCTACCCTTCTAGCCAGGCCCAATATGGATGCCAGGAGCAGTGTGGTGAGTCATTGGGTAAGATTTCTGGCAAACTCCTATTTCCTGGCTTCTGAAAGGCCCATCTAACAGGGGTGTAGGCAGCTTTAGCCCCATGGATTTAGGCCCCTCTCCCATCACTAAAGCAGACCTTACCCCATAAGGGTTTGTGGAAGAGCATCAGTCAGACAGGAGCACAGAGTCTGTCATGTAGGACTGGGGTTCCAGTCCTGGCTCTGCAGCCTATCTCTCAGTGACTGGCTAAGCCTCTGGTCTTCTCTTGGCCTCATTTTCCCTCTCTATAAAAGGAGATTGGACCAGATGATACAGAAGGCCCCTCCCAGCCAATCCCTCTGAGTGTGGCTCCTCTTCTTAGCCCAGAAAGCTCCCTCATGGGCCAGACTGACCAGTGGCACCTCAGGCCCTTGATCCTACTTCCTGCTTCCTAGCAGCTTTAGGACCTGGGCCAGGGAGAGGAAGGCTCCCAGGTACAGTGCCTCCCAGGCAGAGCCCTAGCAGACCTAAGGGTGAGGTGTGTCTACAGCCACCTGTCACCATGGCAAATGCCAGGGTTTTAACAGGGCGGGCCCCAGGTCTCCTCAAGAAAGGGAAAGAGGACTACTAATGCTATGCCCACTCTGCTGAGCTCCTTATAGGCAAGGTCTAACTTAATCCCCACAAAGTGGGCACGATTATCCCATTTCACAGATGAAACAGATTCAGAGAGGCATGTGACTTTCCCAAGGACCTTTCAACTGTCAATGATGAAGCTGAGATTTGATCCTAGGACTCAAGAGGCCCTGTCCTTCCCCTGGCCCAAATCAACCTAGGTGTGGCAAATCCAAAGAGGGAGTTCAGGTAGGAATAGTTGGAGGGCTCCACCCCAACCCCTTTTCTCAGCCCAGCTCTGTCTGCTCCTGTAAGACACCCACCTGGAATTCTCCCAGTTTGGAGGAGGGGCTGGGTTGTTGTGCATGAAGACAAAGCACTAAACCAGGAATCAGGAGTCCTGGCCTGGAGTCCTGGCATTGCCTTGAAATTACTGTGTGACCTGAAGAGGAACTCTCAACTTCTCTGATTACAAGGGTCTCTTATCTATAAAGTAGAAGCAAACGGCCTGTCCTGCCTCCTTTATTGAGGTTTTGTGAGATCTGAGAGGATAATGGATATGAAAGAGTTTTGAAAACTGTAAAAGGTTTCATGGGGAAAATTGTGATTATCCTGTTGTTGACATGAGGGAACACGTAAACACGAGTGAGCACATTTATGTGAGAGTACACATAAATGTGCTCACTCATGTTCACAGGTACCAGGGCAAGTGTTTGAGGGAGCTGTGTGCACTCAAGTGGGCCTGTCAGAGTACATACATGGGTGTTGGTGACCAGGATAGTGTAGTGGTGCATGGGGCTATGGTCAGCTCCAGGGAATGGGGGGGCTCAGGTACTGGGAGTGAGGCTCACACACTAGAGTCATCCTTGAGCTTATCTGCCTGTGAGGGGTTGTACTAGAGCAATTGCATGCAAAGACTTGAGGCACCATCCCACCTATGAGTCACACCACTGGGACATGTTCTGAAGATCCAACTGACAGCTTCCATGGGAATAGACAGGCCAGTCAAGGCTGATGGTCTGGGGGTTGGTAGAGGGTGACCTGAATCCTCCCATGTCCCATTTAGGAAGGAGTCAGCCCCCTCAATGTGGCTATATTTCCTTCCTTAGACTGACACTATGAGCAGTGTGGTAGTCCAGAGTCCTATGGGAATTGTCCTCAGCTCCCTCTGCTTCTGTCTTCCCGCTGCCTGGCCCCTGGCTCCCCTCTTGTTACTGGCTAGGGGTATGAGAAGATAGCCCTTGTGAGCAGAGCTGACATTTCAATCTGTCTCCCAAGCTCTTCAGATGCCTGCAAATTGCATCAAGACTTCATCACCCGCCTTGTCCAACACCCAGCCCTGTCTGGCCTCTGTCAGGCCTAGCCCTCAAACAAGTAACAAATTACATTCCAGCTACTGCAGCAAGCCTGCAAATGGGTGCCTAAAACACAAGAGACCAGAGCTGCATAGATAGCCTCTAGCTAAGAACAAGGTACCTTCTGGTTGTGAGTCCTGGGCAATCTGGACTTACTCCACTCCATGCTCGCATCACAACCCGCACCACCAGGCTTGGCTAGGAACCAGGCCAGCTTGAGAAGGCATTGCCTTCCCCAGATCAGAGGCAGCCAAAGGCCTCAGCTCCCAGTTTTCCCACCTTGATGGGCTTCTGAGCGGGGAGGATTGCTGGTGGGAACATAAATCTCAACATCTCGGAAAAAGCCAGGTCAAGCCAAAATCCACCTCCCTGCTACGCCTGGTAGTCCTGGGGCCTGGGAAAAAAGATGTCTAGAAGTCTATCTTCAGGTGACACACTGATGAGGTTGGGATAGAAGAAGTTGCCTTTTCCTCCAGCAAAGCAAGACTCTGCTGCTAACACCTGTGTGACCTTTGCAAGTTACTTAGCCTCTCTGAGCCTCTATTTACTTATAGAAATTTTACTACCTACCTTATGCAATTATGGTGAGGATGAAATAGTATTTATAAATAATACAAGGCATGACACATTGTAGGTGCTCTGTAAATGGTAATTATTGTTTTTACTACTGCTGCTGCTGGCAAAGCAGCAGGGTTGGGAGTTGGAAGCTAGAGGTCAAAAGGGTGTTTATGGGAGCCAGGAAAAATGCTAAATTCATTTCTACTTCTCTGCCTTTGCTTCCTTAGTAATTTCCCAGCAGAAATGTCCTCCCTTCCTCCTTCTCCTCCCAGTCCTGCCTCCTTAAGGTGCTCTCAGACCCACCTGCTCCATGCGTTTTCCCTGAGCCTGCAACCCCTCTACTCCCCGCCTAGAGGATTCCTGCTGCACGCGTTCATTGCCACTTAAGGCAGAATTATATGCTGCCTGGCATCTCTCGATAATTACAGATTCCACGTGTGAGTCTTGTTTGCCCAACTCTAGAATCACAGAATCTCCAAGTTTGAAGGGACCTCATCCAGCCTCCGCCTGCCGCAGGAATTCCCTGAGGAATGTCCTTGGCAGATGGTCAGGCAGCCTCCACCTAAATGTGCCCCAAGGGAGAGCTCCTATGGAGAGGAGGTGCTTCTTCCCTAGCACCCTGCATTGAGTTTTCTCTTCTGCCCCAAAGACCCACCAGGTCTTTTCTCCCAGGCAGGGGAGTCTTCAGAGCTCTTCTATTCTCAGCACCCACAGTCTAAGGGGCCCGGCATGGCCTTCTCCTTGGCCCTGGATGGGCTCAGCATCCTCTGGCTTCTCAGCTCACAGGAATCTGGCAAGGATTGTACCTCCAGCGGCTCACACATTCACTGTCTACACATATCTTTATTGAATTGCCCAGTGAAGAGGGAGTTGTGACCTGAAATACCACCCTAGGCTTTAATAGAGAGATGGATAGAAGACAGATAGAGAGAGCCTGAAGCAAAGGAACTGACTGGCTTGGCTTGGGAGTCAGAGGATGGTGGCCCTTACATCTGAAATAATGACCTGCTTCACCAGGAGGAGAAGGAAAGGCATTCCCAGTGCAGGGTCTCCCATATGCAAATACCCAGAGGGTGGAAGAGAGATGTAGCCTGTGGCTGCAGTGCAGGTAAATGAGGCTAGTAAAGCCACTGGGGCTAACCGTGAGCTTGGAATTTTGGACCTTGTCCTCTGGGCAATCTGAAGTCATGGATAGGGTCAGGGTAGGAGAGAGACATAATCCAATTTGAGGCAACCAGGGCCTAGAAGATGAGTTGAGGATGGGAGGGGTAAAGGCCATTCTCCAGGTGAGAAAAAATGAGTAGGGTAGATGGGAGCCAAGACTGCCATAAAGTGATAGAAAGGAGGAACCAACTGGAATATTTGTGAGATAAGATTGGGAAGGACTTGGTGATGTCACTTAACTAGTCCAGGCAGTTAACCCTTGAAGGCCCTGCCTCAGAGCAACATGATAGGGACCCTGGAGACCATGTAGATCAGAACTTCTGACTTACAGAGTATGATTTAGTAGATCTGAGGTGGGATCTGAGATTCTGCATCTTTTACAAGCTCCCAGGTGATGCTGATGCTGCTGGGTCATATTCTCAGTAGCAAAGACCTACACTGGGCCATTTTATGAGGAAACTGAAGCTCAAGTAGTCAGCATACTTGTCTAAGACTACATGGTTAGAATGAAGCCCCAAATCTCTGGGCTCCCAATCCAGTGCTCCTTGTACCAAGCCACACTGCCACTTCCCTTCTGGGCAGAGTCTGTTGCTGGTCGATCCTTGTTTGACTGAATGGAGGCAGGAAGCCCAGAAGGATACTCCAGAAATCGAAGGTCTGAGGATTGTGGTACTGGCAAAGGGCTCTGTGATGGCCAGAGGGAAAGACTGGAAAAAGAGGTTACTGAGGCTAGAAGCAAGAATAGGATGGTGGCTGGCAAGTGCGGGCACAAGGTGTAAAGCCAGACTGAGCAGTCAGCAGGGGCCAAGTTGGGGGCAGGGCCTGAGGGCCACAGCAAGAAATTTAAACCAGATACTATGGGTTTTGTGGGCTCAATGGAGAGCCATCAGAAAATTTAAACAAAGCATCATGATCAGCAATAGGTTAGGGCTATGAACTGGCTGTAGTTCAGAAAATATTGATGTGGAGGGAAAGTGGGTTAAGCCCTGCAAGCAGAGAGGCCAGCAGGAGGCTGCTTCAGTGATCTAAGTGAGCAATAATAAACAGGCACTGATCAAATGGCAGTGGGGAGGAAGAGTGGTGAACAGATTTGGGGTCCATTTGACAGGACTGAATGACTGACTGATAGGATGTGGGGTACGAGGGAGGAGGCATGTTGCCAGTTTCTGACTTGGGCACACAGGTAGGTAGTGAGGTCATTCCCTGAGCTGGGGAGCCAGGGAAGCTGCTGGCTGGGGGAAGAGAGTGGCTCAGTATGAAGCAGGCTGAGTGTGAGGTGCCTATGAAGCAACAAACAGGGAACATCCAGTGGAAGCTGAGTGCATGGTTCTGATGATTAAGACCTCACAGTGCTGGCCAGGCCCTTGGAAACCATCTAGTTCAACACACCTACCCCATCCCCACTTTACAGATGAGAAAACTGAGCCCAGAGAAGTGAAGAGACAGGAAGCAACTGGTATAGTTGAAAAGCTTCTGAGACAGAAACACACTTACAAATCCCAGTCCTGCTAATAATCTCTGTGTGAGACCTTCAGGTCCTATCTCACAGAATTACTGGAAAGGTAAAATGAGCTCCTCCTGCACTGAAGTGCCTAGTTCATGGTCTGGTGGCTCCAATGCCCAAGGGACACTGAGGACTGGCCATACCTGGGGCCTACAGAAGACTGAGGGTAGCAAGATTCAGTCAGCAGGAAAAAGCCTGATTGGTCTTTTGTTCTGTCTATTCCACTGGCAGGTCCAGAACATCAGCCTGCAGCAGGGGGAAACAGTGACTGTGGAGGGCTTGGGGGGTCCTGACCCGCTGCCCCTGGCCAACCAGTCTTTCCTGCTGAGGGGCCAAGTCATTCGCAGCCCCACCCACCAAGCAGCCCTGAGGTTCCAGAGCCTCCCGCCACCTGTTGGGCCAGGCACCTTCCATTTCCACTACCAAGGTAGGCCTGGGCAGTGGAGGGAAGAACCAGCCCAATCTGGCTGCCCTCCTAGGAGTTTCTGGTATTATTACAGCCTGGGGGGAACAGGGCAAGGTTAGTAACATACAGCACAGGTGCCCAGTGAAGCTGTGTACAACTGGAGGTGAGTATTGCACATCTGACACCTCCAGAGCTTTGTCTCTTCCACCTACCACCCTTCAGAGAACTGGTCTTGAAGGAGGACTGATACAGGATCAAGTAGCCCCCAGGTATGCCTATTGCTATTCATTCATTCATTCATTCATGCATGCATTCATTCATTCATTCCGTATAGTTTTCATAGGCATCTGCTCCTTGTCAAGCTTGTGCTAGATACTGATAATATCAAGATGAACCAGCCAGTCCTTGCCATCAGAGTTCAGAATCTCAAGGGGAAGCAGACAATTAAATAGGCAATAACAATATAAGTCCTCTCCCCAAATGCAAAGGGGCCAAGGTCAAGGGCTTGACAGTAATGATCTGGAGGTGCTTAGCTAACGGCCTGGCCTTCCTGAACTGCTTCTCCCACTCTGGACCTGGCCCATGCCCTAGTTAGCTCAGAACATCTCTGAAAATAGAGAAGTGTCATGCTGTAATGGAAAAATCACAGACTCAGAGGATGAGCAGATCTGTGTTTGAATCTCCTTCCTACTGCCTGTTGACCTTGGACAGGTCATTTGAACTCTCTAACCCTCATTTTCCTCTGCTGTAAGATGAGACCAAAACACATACTCTACAAAGTCATGGTGAGAATTAAACAAAATGGCATGTATCAACTGCTTAGCATATGCTCCATGAAGAAACCAGAAACTAGTATTGAAGAGCTGGTAAGACGGGGAAGGAAGAAGGAGTTTGGGAATCTGCCCCTCTTCCATCAGCATCCCTCCTGTCCCCCCTCTCCCAGGCAGTCTTCTTGATCCTTTGTACTGCACCAACAGGGTAACCAGTTCAGACTGGAGGGTGCTAATTGGGAAATAATTGGTATGAGCAATCATAAGATTACCTTGAATTATCATGGACCACTTCCACGGCCCTGTGGGGGGGTCATAGCCTAGGGAGGAGAACAGGCACTCCTCTGGAAATGGGGATGCCTGGGACCCACCTATGGAGCACTCACCCCTTCTTGGCCTATCCACCCACACTGGGGAAGCAGTATGGCATGACAATAGGGAGCCTGGCAGTGGGCAGGAGATGGCCAGGGGCTTGGCAAAGACAAGGGGCGAGCTGAGAGAAGGGTGAGCATCTAGGTGGCCCAACCAGCCTCCCTAATGGCTCATCAATCCTCCCTAACAGCAGGCATAATTTCACGCCACGGTAACCTTCACTCTTGCTGCAAATTCCTTTGTAAAAAACCCCAGACCTCCTCTCTCGCGGGCCAAACAAAGGTGGCTGACAGACAGGGAGTTAGAGGTCCTACAATGGGAAACAGACCCCAAGGAGGGGCTGAGAGCGCTGGCCCAGTCCCACCTCCTTCTCAGCTCCCAGAAGCCCTCCCTCCTCGGCCCACTTTTTGTCAATGATCAGCTCTTTCCCTAATGAGTGTAATTCCCCTAATTATAGGCTGTAATTAGCCCTGATCCCAGAGATGGGAACAGGAGGAGCATGTACTCACATGCGTGTCTCCCTGGGCTGGAGACAGAGGGTGCCAGAAGAGGGGGTGAGGAGCCTAGTACCAATGCTGCTGCTAAAGCTGTCCAAGATAATGTTGGAGATCACAAGGATGGGCACCCACGAGGGCCTCGTCTGTAGAACCAACTTCCAGCGCCCCTCCTACAGCCTCAGACAGGGTGAGGAAGCAGAGGGCCCTGCCAGGCAACCCTTCCTCCCTCCTGAGCATTCCTGGCACTGGACTTGGCTCCAGAAACAGCCGTCAGGGAGAAAATAGCTCAACAGATTGCAGTGGTGCAGGCTCTCCGGGAACAGTCGTCATGGCAACAGGAAGAAGCTTATCCTGGGAAGTGGCACTTTACCCACTATGGAGTCTGAAGGCTTCATCATCCATCCCCTCACTCCCCACCGTCTCCTGCTCACTTCATCTCAGCCCAATTTTCTAATCTGTGAAATGGGGTACTTCCCTTCCCAGAGTTGTTATAACTCATGGGGAAGATCTAAGTACAGGTGCTGAGCATGACATCTGGCTCATGGCCTAGAACTCCCTGGGTATCATACCCCCTCCATTCTGGGTACAGTGCCTCACGCCCTCCTTCCTATCCCACACTGGCCTGGGGTTTCCTCCCAGAGCATTGTGAGTGGCTGCCCTGAACAACTACCCAGGACAACCTTGTCTATTGCTCTCAGGTTTCTCTGACTCCTGAGCCCAGGTCTCTACTCCTGGGGAAGCAGGTGAGAGAGGAGAGATGTAAAGCAAGTAGGCTTCAGAGCCAAGAGCTTGAAGGGCCTATTCTACCACTTACTAGCCGTGTGATCAAGGCAAGTTCCTCAGTCTCTCTAAACCGGAGTTTTTCTCATCTGAAAATGAATAACCCCTGCCTTGCCTGCCTTCCTGTGTTGTAGACATCAAGTAAGAAGAGTGTGAAGGCATTTTAGAAGCTGGAAGGTGCATTCTGATGTGAGGTGCTTTATTAATCAAGATTATAAACAACAGCAGGCTGGTGCATTCGATATTTGTTCTGTGCCAGGCACTGCATATCTGTCCTCTCACGTAACAACGTTGGATGCAATACTCTAAATGGGTGGGTAAACAAGGAAACTAAAGCACAGAGAAGTTAGGTAACTTGCCCAAGGTGGCACAGGAAGGAGAGGAGCCTATGCTCAAACCTAAGCAGTCTGACTCCAGGGCCTACCTCCTCAGCACTGCGTTATACTGCCTGCCAATAACAAGTAACCATTCATTGGCCATTCTCTTAAGAACCCTGTGAGAGAGGGAAGAGTAGTTATCATCCCCTTTCACAGACCTAGTAACTAAGGCCAGGGAAGGTGAAAAATCACAAAACTTTATTCTGGACCCTAGTTTGCCCAGAGGAAGCTTTTTCTACTCACACAAAGGGCCACAGAGGCTAGTAGAGTCCATGCTTAGACCTCTCTTTCCATCCACCTGGAGCCAGTGGTAGTAAAGGTTGCCCACACCCACCCCGCCCCATGCAAGATCCAAGAGTCCTTCCTCAGTCTAGACCATCCCCATCTCTCCCACCAGCCCCAAAGGTCTTTAGCCTCTGTAGCCTAAGCCTTCCCTCAGCCTCTCTCATTGACCCCTCTAACCCTCTTCCTCACCTCTCAGACCCCATTTTTAGCTACCACCCCAACTTGGCCCTAAGTTGGGATTGGCCAGATTGTTTTGTGGATTTGCTGCCACCATTCGGTCGTATTTGGTATGACAGTCCCAAAAGCTACAGTTTCCCAGGGCAACTTATCCCTCCCCCAACTTCCCTGAAGGCATATATTGCCTCCCCACCATCGCCCCATCCAGTTTTTAAAAGCAGTATACAGCCCCTGCCATCAAGCTATTTTAGCATTTCAATGAACACTGGGGAAACTTTTACTGTCTGCAATTCATATTTGTCCCCTATGGGAAAAATAATATAAATACTTTACATCATAGGCTTTTCGCTGTTTCAAGTGCTTTCACATCTACATGTCTTTTAATAAACATTTTTTGAAGATGTACTATCAGCCAGGTTCCAGGGATACCAAGTTGAATAAATTAATATCTCATTTATTCTCACAATAACCCTGTACGTAGGCCGGCATTTTGAACCTCATTTAACAAATGAGGAAACTGAGACACAGAAAGGCTAGTAACCTGTCTAAAGTGTCAGAAAGGTTAGGCCAGAACTCAAGCTTCCTAACTTCCAGCTCTGTGCTTGCTCCATTAAGCAGCCCAGGCTGCTGGAAATATCATGGATACCTCTTAGGGAAGGGATCAGTATCTTTTCTGGAATTCCTGATTTTTTTCTGGCCCCAAGTGACACCTCCAGGCAGGCTGGAGTAAACCCCTTTGCCCTAGGTATGACTCGGCAGCCCGCCTCCCCCCGCCCCCCCCCGCCCCCCACACACACAATGTTACCCATTCTCTCTCTGCAGCCTATCTCCTGAGCTGCCACTTTCCCCGACATCCAGCTTATGGAGCTGTGACTGTCACTAGCCTCCACCCAGGAGGCAGCGCCCGCTTCCACTGTGTCACTGGCTACCAGCTGAAGGGTGCCAGGCTCCTCACCTGTCTCAACGCCACCCAGCCCTTCTGGGACTCCCAGGAACCTGTCTGCATCGGTGAGTGGCCCCAGGAGACTCAGTGCTGAATAGAGGAGTAAGGTGGGGGACTAAGCTGTGCTCTGTTGCTATCTAGCGCCTTTATTTGCTCTCCATAATGAGCCAGAAAACGGCTACACACCTCAGCGGCATCTGTCCAACCAGTACTCAATGAGCACTTACTGTATGGAGGCACCACGGCTGCAGAGAACTAAATTAAAGAGTGTGCCCTCGAAGAGCCTATACTTTCTGAAGAAGGGGGAAAGAAAAGCACATGAGTTATCAATTTTCACAGCAGGAAATAAAAAGTACCAATGAAGAGATATAAAGTAACCTGGGAGGAGACAAAGCAATTATTCTCAGGCATTTAGAAGCCTTCCTGAAGGAAGTAGCATTGGAGGTTTGACATTTCAGTGGAAGGAACAATGTGGACAGTGACACAGAGGTGACGAGAGGGAGTATTTAGGGACAAAGAAGACGGCCGGGTTTGACTGAGGCCTAAGACATGAGGAGGGGGATGTGGGAGGGCCTTGAACATCAGCCAAGATACTGGAGTGGGGAACTGTTGAAGTTTTTGGAGAAGAGAGAAGAGCTAGGAACTAACTATTCCTCAGGAGAGCCAGCCAAGTGGCATCAGCAGGCTAGGAGGCCAGCCAGGCAAGAGGGTTTGAACTTAGGCAGTGACTTTGAGAATGAAGATGAGGGAAGAGGTTCCAGAGACACTGATGAGTGAAAGGGGGAAAGTGGAAGGTGACTCCCAGGTTCTGGTCCTGGGTGATCAGGTAGTCTGGGAGAGCGGCCAGTTGAGAGTAGCTTGCTGGCAGGAGGAAGATGGAGTGTTTAGTTTGCAGTATTAAAGGCAGCTTGAGTTTTTAAACCTTATTTCATTCTATACACTCTTCCTGGGTGCCAGGCACAAGCAGAGGGGAATGAGCCAGGGGTGGTCTCTGCCCTCAGGGAGCTCTCTATCTAGTGGGAAGATAGGCAAGCAGCTCAGCAGATTCAGTGCAGACAGTGCTGTGATGGGAGGACCTCAGGGTGCAGTGGGGATCCAAGGGAGGAACTGCTGTTCCAAAACGAGGAAGGAGGCAAGGAAAGCTTCCCAAAGAGACAACATAGATGGATTATAAGAATGTTCGCCCAGAGAAGTGGAGTGGATTCCTGGAACAGCAGATGGAGAGGTATGAAGGGATAAAGCAAAATGCTACAGCGAGGACATAGTGAAGTGTGCCTGAAGAAAAGGGTACATGGGGAGAGACTAAAACCAAGTCAAGAGATGGTTAGGTTCATAAAGGGCTTGGATGCCACGGCTTGACTGTGGACTCTATCTGCAGAGCAATAAGGAATTACTGAGGAACTTAAGTATAGGATGGGGGCATGATCAGATTTGAAGAGCAGTTCCATTCTGAGAACAAGAAAAAAGGTGGGTCTGCCCTCTTTGCAGAGAAACAGAGAAGCAACTCACTACAATCCCCTCCCCAAGAGGTTTATGAGGTTAAAATATTCTGTCTTGAACATTTGGAGACAAAGACTATGTCTTGGCAGCTTGGTCTCTGAGAGCTGGCAGGGTCCAGAGCTGTGTGACCAAGAAAGGAAAAGTGCTGCCTGGAACCAGCTACACTCTTGCCTGAGACTGCTTCACTTAACTGGCCATACTTAACTGCTAGGAGTTTGTGGCCAAGTAGCCCAGCAGTCCTCAGTGATGGGTACAAGCAAGTTGTTCAGCCTCTACTTGCAAAGAGAGGGAAGTCCCAGGCCAGAGGAGTCAGTGCTGGAAAAGCCCTAAAGAGTCAGCCCAAGAATGACAGTGGCAGTGATGCTATTTCAGAAAGTGTTCAAGGCCATCTCCTGGCTAGCAGTATCTGCTCAGGGCACAAGATTTGGAGGTGAATGATATGTACACACTGTCATCCCTGATGTAATCCTACCCTCTTTTACATTCACTCACTGATTTTATTCAACAAACACTGAATATCAACTCTGCCTGGCCTGAAAAACCTGGACCCTCCCCCGGGAAGTCCTAGTTAAGGGACACATCTCAACAATAACTGATTTTAGAAAAGTGGCATGAGGTAGAAGTAGCAGATATACCCAAGAAGCCCTGGGTAAGGGGCTTTGAGAAAGCCCACTCTGGGAGTGAGAGTCAGGAAAGGCCTCCCAGAGGAGTCAGCAGAGAGGGAAAGTGACTCATCCAGGGCCACACAGCTAGGCCTTGGCAGATCTACCACAGTCAAAGGAGTTGCACATAAATAGTCCCAGAGGTGTGGAAGATTAGGAGATAGGATTCTGGAGTCTAGGCTGCCTGGAGCTGCAGGGTCATGGGGGCAAAGAATTAACTTTCAGAACCATGAAGGCAAAGATCCCTGCTGCCCCACACACAAGGTACAGAGCTAGGACGGGCAGAAAGACTTGTTAGGCTGCCTAGGACCCAGTCAGAGGTCCAGCACACAGTCCTATCCCTGTCGCGCAGCTGCCTGCGGTGGAGTGATCCGCAATGCCACCACTGGCCGCATAGTCTCTCCAGGCTTCCCGGGCAACTACAGCAACAACCTCACCTGCCACTGGCTGCTTGAGGCTCCTGAGGGCCAGCGGCTGCACTTGCACTTTGAGAAGGTTTCCCTGGCAGAGGATGACGACAGGTGAGATGTCCTGGTGAGGTGGGAGTGTCTGGCCTGGTAATATCTTGCTAGAGGGATGGTATACAAGCATGGGGCCACGCCCCATACGGGTCAGCGACCAGCCACACAGATGCTGCTCTGCTGGCCCAGGCTCATCATCCGCAACGGGAACAACGTGGAAGCCCCGCCTGTGTATGATTCCTATGAGGTGGAGTACCTGCCTATTGAGGGCCTGCTCAGCTCTAGTCGACACTTCTTTGTGGAGCTCAGTACTGACAGCAGTGGGGCAGCTGCAGGCATGGCCCTGCGCTATGAGGGTGAGCCTGATAGGGCCTAATCAGGGGTGGAGGGCTTGGGAGGGGGCTTGGGCCTAGGGTCTCTTCTGTCACACCCTCCTCTTCTTCCTCTATTGCATCATCAGTCTTTTAAACTCAGCCCTTGCTCACCTGGCACTTAGGCCCTCTCTCCCTGCTCCTCCCCTTGAGTCCAGGATTCCCAACTCATCTTTGCAGAAGACCCTTGCCTGGACCCAGGCCCCCTGGTCCAAGTGAATGAATTCTCTAGAACTTGAAAAGCAAAAAAGGCCTCAATCCTTAGGGAAGAAGAATTTGCTGTTAAGAGACATTCTAGAACCACGCATGCATGCACACATTCACTAATTCATTCAAAACATTTATTGAGTCCCTCTCAAAACTAGGCACTAGAAATACAAAAGTTATCAGGACAGCTTCCTAAGCATAATAGGACTAGAAACTCTGGTCTGTCCCTGCCCCCTCCTCCAAGCACAGGATATACATTTGTAGTAAAGATGAAAAAGGCCCTTGGGAGGGAAGTTGGAAGACATCTGCCCCCTGTGTTTGCCCCAGTCAAGGCTGAGCTGGACTGGGCCCTGTGGTTTACAGCCTTCCAGCAGGGCCATTGCTATGAGCCCTTTGTCAAATATGGCAACTTCAGCAGCAGCGCACCCTCCTACCCTGTGGGTACCACCGTGGAGTTCAGCTGTGACCCTGGCTACACCCTGGAGCAGGGCTCCATCATCATTGAGTGTGTTGACCCCCATGACCCCCAGTGGAATGAGACAGAGCCAGCCTGCCGAGGTCAGTAGGCACCAGTGGATGGGCCTGCCAGGGACACTAGGGTGGGCACTAGGGAACCAGCAGGGTGGGCACTAGGGAACCAGCCGCAGAGCCTGGGGCCACAGGGGCCCAATGACAGGTATGACTCAAGCTTCCCTCTGAGGAAGAGCTGGGGGCTCCCAGCAATGGGTAGACACTTCTGTGAGCAAATGGCAGCCCCAGGACACAGCACTGGGGGGAACAGGGAAGGGACACACCTCCCAGACCACCCCTGCCTTCCAGCTGTGTGCAGTGGGGAGATCACAGACTCAGCCGGCGTGGTGCTCTCCCCCAACTGGCCAGAGCCCTACGGCCGTGGGCAGGACTGCATCTGGGGCGTGCATGTAGAGGAGGACAAGCGCATCATGTTGGATGTCCGAGTGTGAGTGACCACTGGGCTAGGCCAAGCCAGCTCCTAAACAATGGAGACATGTCTTGCCCATCCCATCCTGGGATCCCCTGGCCCACCCTCCCTGACAGTCCTCCTCCACAGGCTGCGCATAGGCCCTGGTGATGTACTTACCTTCTATGATGGGGATGACCTGACAGCCCGGGTCCTGGGCCAGTACTCAGGGCCCCGTGGCCACTTCAAGCTCTTTACCTCCATGGCCGATGTCACCATCCAGTTCCAGTCGGACCCCGGGACCTCGGTGCTAGGGTACCAGCAGGGCTTCGTTATCCACTTCTTTGGTGAGCTTGCCCCTGCCCCACCCCATGCCTGGGAAAGAGGAGATGCCAGAATGCAGACCCCAAATCACGGCAAGTCAGAAAGTCCAAGGCAATGAGAAGCATGAGTGCTCTTATCTGACAAGGGAAAGCTGGAAACACTGAAGGAAGCTAGTCTTGTTCTCCATCTTTCCCCCAGAGCCCAATGGGAGAAAGCCTGCCTTCTGCTGCAGCAAGAGGGATTTGGTAGGTGGCAGGGAGAACTTCAAAACAAAAATAGGGAACTAAGGAAAGGTTTTTGATACTACCTTTCTAATAATCTTTAATAAAAATGACAAGTTTCCCCATTCTACCTGACCCTGTCTCAGCACTGAGAAACTGGCCAACATGTTTTTGGAAGGTCAAAGCCTAGATGATTATCTAGGAATCTAGGAAACAGAATGATATCAGGAACAGGCAAGAAGGGGCCCTTGAGCAGGGAGAATGAATCGCTGAGCCTGCCCATGCCACACCCAGGACAAACTGGCAGGAGCCCAGTGCCTTCAGGGTAAGGGAGGCTAGCACAGTTGCTTTGGTGCTGGCTGAGGGTCTGCATCTTGCTGCCCCTGTGCCCCTAGAGGTGCCCCGCAATGACACGTGTCCGGAGCTGCCTGAGATCCCCAATGGCTGGAAGAACCCATCACAGCCTGAGCTGGTACATGGCACTGTTGTCACTTACCAGTGCTACCCCGGCTACCAGGTGGTGGGATCCAGTGTTCTCATGTGCCAGTGGGACCTAACCTGGAGTGAGGACCTGCCCTCCTGCCAGAGGGGTGAGTGCACCTATTCCCCAGATTCCCCTCCCAGTGTAACCTATAAACCTCTCTCCTGGACTCTGAACCAGACTCCAGCTGTTATTAGCTGGTATCCTTGAAGTTCCTTCAGCTCTCATGGCCTCAGTTTCATCATCTGTAAAATGGGACAATACCTTTCCATAAGGTTATCTACCAAGTACTCCAAGGATTTCGTTCCAATTGATTTTGTTAACTCTGATGGATAGAGGCAGATGAGGGAATACACCAGCAAAATAGTAGGGACAGATAACTAGCGGGTGGAGCCATGGCATGATGATGTTGGCTGGCCTGGAACAAGGCCAGGGTAGATTGGCTTTTGTCAAGTTCTACTTGGGCTACTTCCCCCCACCCCATCATCTCCTATCTGTAGTGACTTCCTGCCATGACCCTGGGGATGTGGAGCACAGCCGACGCCTCATATCTAGCCCCAAGTTTCCCGTGGGGGCCACCGTGCAGTATATCTGTGACCAGGGTTTTGTGCTAACGGGTAGTGCCATCCTTACCTGCCATGACCGCCAAGCCAGCAGCCCCAAGTGGAGCGACCGGGCCCCCAAATGTCTCTGTAAGTGTCAAACAGGTAGGAAGAAACCTCTGGTAGGAGATAAAAGATGCTGTCCCTGGAGACCACAGGCCTGGCACCCTCACTGGGCTCTCCCTCATTTGCAGTGGAACAGTTCAAGCCATGCCATGGCCTCGGCGCCCCCGAGAATGGTGCCTGCAGTCCTGAGAAGCGGCTACACCCAGCGGGGGCTACTATCCACTTCTCATGTGCCCCTGGCTATGTGCTGAAGGGCCAAGCCAGCATCAAGTGTGTGCCCGGACACCCTTCACATTGGAGTGACCCCCCACCCATCTGTAGGGCTGGTGAGTGCTGTCACCCCAAAACCTCTGCATGGCCCATAGGGCTGCTCTGGCAAAGATGTCAAATGTTGAGAAAGAGAATCTGCCCATGCCACCTTCGTATTACCTCTGGTCTCCCCTTGATCTCCCCAATCTCTGCCAGATTTTTCTGACCTGGTGATAACAAGACAAATGCTAGGGTGGGTTCTCCTTGGACAAATCCTTCCCACGATCAGTGGTTTGGCCTGTTGAGCTCACCCACTACCCTTGGCCCTCCTCTCTTGTTCCAGCCTCTCTGGATGGGTTCTACAGCAGCCGCAGCCTGGATGGTGAGTCCCCACCCTTAAGAGCCAGGGAGGTAGTCTCCCTCCCCTGGTTCTCACAGCAACCAGGCCATGGGTTCTCCCAAGGAAGGAGGGCAGAGAAAGAGAGTAGTCTGGGACTGGCAGGGCAAAAAGCTCCTTTTCTGCCTTCATCCAGCTGGAGGGAGCTGGTGGCTGGATGCCCCCGGGCAGAGGTGAGGGGAATGTGGGCTCCAGGTGACAGGGACCGCTGCCCCAATCTCACCCTCTGTGTTTTCAGTTGCCAAGGCGCCTGCTGTGTCCAGCGCCCTGGATGCTGCCCACATAGCAGCTGCCATCTTTCTGCCACTGGTGGCGATGGCACTCTTGGTGGGAGGTGTGTACCTCTACTTCTCCAGGTAAGTCTGGCTTCCCTTCTTGCCCTCCATACCTGACTCACTCCTGCCTAGCACTGTGGACTCACAGGCTTCTCTGTCTCACAGGTTCCAGGGGAAAAGCACCCTGCAGCTTCCCCGAACGCGACCCCGCCCCTATGACCGAATTACCGTGGAGTCGGCATTTGACAATCCAACTTATGAGACTGGAGTAAGTACCTTTGCCAGTCTTGACACCCTATCCAGCATCCAGTTCTATGCTCCCTTGGGCAGGTACCCTGAGGGTCCTGCCAAGCCCTCTCATTCTTTCTCTTTTCCTTAGGAAGGTGGATTATGGGCTGGCAAACATTATACAAGTTTCCAACTCCCAGCAGTCTCTTTCCTTTGCAGGAGATGAGAGAATATGAAGTATCCATCTAGGTGGGGGCAGACTGGAGAAGCCAGCTCAGCCCTGCATCACAGCCCAGCAGCAGAGTTCCCAGCTTCCTGCTGTCCCTCCACCTCCTGTACATACCACCTGGGAAGAGATGCCACCAATCCCTCAAGAAGTTGTGCCCTTCCCCACTTGCAATCCCCACCAGGGCCTATGTTCTTGGTATCACTGCCCACTTAGGGTCCTTCCTTGGGTCCAGGTCAGGGGGCATCTGCCTCTCAGCAGAACACAGCTCTAGCATATGTATCAAGAACCAGCATTCTCCTGACCTTCCTCCATGCCCTGCACCTCCAGCCTGGAATTCACAGGCAGAGCAGGAGCACCTGCTTCCACTTGACCAACTCACAAGGCCATCACCAGTGGCCAAAACTGCTCTCAACAGTGACCTCTGGGTAGTACTGGCATGCCAACGTCAGCCCCTAGAGGAGGTCTCTAGTCCTTCTCTAAGGCCCCAGGAATGGACAGTTCTGCCTCCTGTCCCTTCCTAGTGGAGGCAATAATTCTAAGGGATCCTAAGGGGTTTAGGGACCCTACCCAAGCTCAGGTTGGGCTGCCCTAGGCACTCATGCTCCGCACCAAAGCAGGAAACCCCACTGCTCCCCTGGCAGCCCTACACCCTGAAGAGAATGAGACCTTCCTCTGATGCCAGTCTGGCTGTTACAAACATCCTTTTTCCCACTAGTCCCTCCTCTAACCCCAAACACTTGCCAGACTTTCCTCCTGGCCACTGTGTTTTGAGATAAGAGGAGTGGACAGGCATATTCTGGAGAGAAGCAGAGGTCCAAGGGTCCAGGAATTTGGCATGGAACAGGGGGCCAGAGAGCCCCAGGGAGAGGCCCAGGAGCTGGCTGCAGGCCACTCTGTACATGTAATGTATTATATGGAGTCTGGTTTCCAGCCAGAGAAGAATCTTCTATTTCGGTTGTTTCCTTATTAAAATGGTGTTTTTGAAAAAACCAAGCAATGGCCAAGTGGATGCTGCTTTCTTGGAGGGAAGGGAAGTGGGAGATAAATGGGATGCGGACTTCAGGACTTGAAGGCATGCTTGACCCACAAACTAATACTCCCCATATTTTATCAAAAACCAGGTATGTGCAGGTGCTACAGGGATCACTGTTCCAACAAGGTCAGTGCAACAGATGGCAGTGAAATGAGAGGTCCCAATGGCTGGTGTCACAGGAGTGTAGAAGCCCAGGAACCCAACTGATCAACCACCCCAATGCCTCATTTCCTCCTCTTTGCTAGGTCCAGAACCACAAGCTGACAAACTCCTAAACCCCTTCTCGATGTATTGCTGACAAGTCCCAGGAAACCTGACGCACCTCTCCTTCTCCTTCTTTCCCAGCTAGCTCAGAAAATTAGAATAGGAATCTAAGACAACTCCTAAATATGAGACTCTAGTCTATCTTGGCCTCAGAGAACATACAGACTCAGTATCAGGGACAATGCAGCATAGAGGCTTGGCTCCTATTTTAGCAAAAGCCCTATTCATGGACTCTAGAAAGAAGTGGCTGGACAGAATATGCGTAAGTTTGCCAAGTGTGGTCCCTCCCAGACCCTTTGCCCCTTCTCGATGGCCCCCAGTACCTCCTAAGATGAAACTGCTTGCCCTTGGTCCCCAGCATGCACATCCATGCTCAGCGGTGCATTCTGCATGGCTGCTCTCCAGAATAAGAGCAAGAGGCAGGAAACGGAGTTATAGGAACTTAGAAGCTAAAAGACAAAATCCCTGAAGGAAATAATAGCAACCAGCAGCTTCTGCTTTTACAGTCTTCCAATAGGGAGGTCTTAACCACTCATGGCTGTCCACCTCCTGGCTCTAACACAAGCCACCTTGAGGGGTGGAGAGGCTCCAGTCCATGCAGAGTGCAATGCCTAGATTAGCCACAAGAGGTCACTTGTAAAGGCATCTGTATCCCACCTGCTCTCTCCCCTCAATCCCTGAATAGCTAGGCTGGAGCTCTCCAAGGTGGCACCAACTCCTGGCGCCGCGGGGCTGACCTCACTCTCCAAGTTCAAAGAAGAAGGTGTGTAGAGTGATTAGTTCCCCTGGCACTTGTCAACAGAGCCAAGTATTATTCTCTTCATTAGCCCATAGTCTATTCCTATTCTCAACTGCAATTGATGGTGTTGATTAAAGTAAAGCCTTGCTCACTAGGCTTGTACCAATGTCTTACTATCTGCCCCATAATGCCTTTGGGGCAGTAAAAAGGAGGCCAGAAAAAGAGGGCTCATGAGGTTCCAACTTCTGAGGGCGTGTGGCATGAAACACAGGAAAGATGAGGTCTGGCCACTTCCATATATCTAGCTCAGCCCTCCACATCTCTGGCCCATAGCCATTAAGATTTCTTGTTTCCTGAGGCTGGTAGAGAGCAGACAGCGGCCAGTTAACATGACATTTCCCCCACTCCAACCAAACCAATAAGGCCCACCACCTTATCATTCTTCCCAGGCACCAATGAGATCATCAGAAACCTAAGGCCACACACTGACATCCTTCATACTATCCCAAAAGAAGGAGTAGCAGCAGCAACTCCTCACAGGCAGCTTAGACAGTGTTCTGGCCTGGGAATCAAGAAATCGGATTCATTCCTAGGTCTGCCATAAATTGAACTAAGCAAATCACTGCTCTTCTCTGTGAATCTGGAAATGAGAGGTGGACCCCTCAAGTGGTCTTTGAGCCCTTTTCAGTTTTACACTTCTGAGAATACTAAGTATACCTTAACATCCAAAGTGAGCAAGAAAGAGCTACTCGGTAACAACGCCAACTAAATGCCTAGTGTCAGGAACAGAGATGTCATTCCCTTCTCCACTGCTTCATCTACAGTCTGGCAGAGATAACTGGCCATCTCTAATGGCGATACCAAGGGGAGGGGCGGGCGCCGCGGAGGTAGTAAAGCCTCGCCCAGAATTCAAGATGAGGCTTTCAGACTACAAGTCCCAGCATACAGTACTGCAGCTCTCAAAAATATCCTAGGCAGGCAAGTCACTCTTCCCCTAGTCCATCCTACCGTACAGTGCATCGCACGCATACGAAACTACGACTCCCCAAATCCACCAGATCATCGCGATTCTTGCTCCCAGGGTGCAATGCGCTCCGGGTCGCCCTTTACCCCCGCCCCCTTGAGCGTTGCAAACTGGGAATTGAAGTCCACTGTAGGCAGGTAACTGGGCGTTGTCAACATCACAAACTCTTCGCTTTCGGCTTCCTCTTGAAGAACAGTTCTCAGGGACAGAGATCAAGAGGGTAATAACAGGCTGGCGAAACTCTGCAGGGTGTCATCACTACGCAAGGCAGAGGTGTTGAAGCTAAAATTAACTGTTGGGAACGGGAGGGAAGTGGGAACAGCACCCATCCAACCCAACATCAAAAGCACCGTTCTCCGTCGCGATGGCTTTTCTTTTCTCTTTACCAATATGGCGCCTGGTCCAGCCACACCTGACGCTGGAACCAAACAGTCCATCCAGTACAACACCCCTAAGAGTACTGCTGTCAACGACAGCCTACCAGCTGCAGCCAACACCACACCTTGCTCCTTCCTGTTCTTGCCTGAGGACTCCAAGGACATGGTAGCCTATATCCCATTACTAAAATGGCGAAAGAAGAAGCATTCTTGTTAGGGCCTGCCAAGTGACAATACGCCTGCGCGAGAGCCGGCTGTGTTGTGGGGCGAGGGAGGAACATCCTCAACACGCCTGCGCGGGAACAGAGTATTCTCGGTCTATACACAAACACCAATGGATGAAGAGTCCCTATGTTCCTGCGGCTGCGCTGTGACCTTTAGTAGCTCTCCCAGGCGGCTGCGCGAAGCCTCAGGTCCCGCCCTTTTACCTCAGTACGCTGGCGCAGGGCAGAAAGGCGGGGGCTTCGGTTCTTCAGACGAATGCCAGCGCGGCTGCGCGCTGGGGGGTACCCCCTCACTGCGGCTGCGCGGGAGCCCAGCCGCCGGCTGTCACTGCGGTTGCGCGCGGCGAGCGGCGATCCCCGGGCGCCTGCGCGGGTGGCTTTGCGGGCGCTCGCGGTAAGTTTGCGCCAAGTGCGCGGCAGCCGGGACGCAGACGGCGGCGGCGGCGAGAGGCGGAGCCTGGGGACCACCCCCCATCACCCTCCCCGCAGTCACCTCACGTACCACAACCTCACCTAACCTCTCACCCCCCCTCCGATCCCCCCAACCCCGGGATGGCAGCGCCCGCCAGCCTTCCCAGCCGGACCAGCAGTCGCCAGCGCCGGCTTTAGCTTGTGGGACTAGGCCCCGCCGAGGCCTGACCCCCGGAGCCAGGACCCACCGTGCAGTCAGCCGCCAGGCCGGGGCTGAGGGGCCGCTCCCCCCTCACGGCCCGTGGGGAGGACGCTGCCGTCCCGGGGACTGGGGGCCGGGGGGTGGGGAGCCTGTGGCTGAGGTCAGGAGACCAAAGCTGAAAAAAAGAAGGGGGGCCGGGGGCAGGAGCGCCCCCTCCCCCCGCTTCCCCCCTCCCCCCGGGGTTGGGGGGGCCGGAGCAGAAAGCGCCCAGCCCGGGAGGTGGATGAATGTGGGAGAAAATGGAGACCAAGACGATCGTGTACGACTTGGACACGTCCGGGGGGCTGATGGAGGTAAGAGTAGCCCTCCTCATCCCCTTCCCCCAGCGTCGGGAGGGAACCTCCGCCCCACAAAGCCGGTCCTGAGCTCGCAGCGCAAGAAGGCCAGGGGAGGGGGGTTCTTTCTCACCAGACTCTCCCTCCCATCTTTGCAATTCGGGGAGCTGAGCTCAGCCTCCGAGGACATTTGCAGCAGTTTCACCTACTCGCCGCCCTCGATTTGCTCTCCCGAGGCGCCAACCCACTCCATCTCGTTGCACCGGCGGGCCTCCCCACCCCCTTCTTGTCGGCCCTCTTTGTGCTTCCCCCAGCACGTCCGGGTACCGGGCTTCAGGCCTCTCCCGAGCCTGGCTTTGGAGTCCCCCACTGTCCATACAAGGAAGTGGCGAGCAGGGAACCGCGCACCCTCTCCCCATCCCCCTACCCTGATCCTCCCCATTTGGAAGAAGCTGTTCTCGTTGTTGTGCTGCAGGAACACGGTTAGGGTGGGCTCCCCCCTGGTTCCGGGGACTGAGAGGTTCTGAGAGCAGCCTGGATGGGAGGAAGAAGGACAAAAGGGGGGAGAAGGGTGGGTGACGGAGAAGCTGCGCCGGGGGGGCGACGGACAACCCGGGACCTCCGAGTGTGCACACACGCCGTTTGTATGTGTGTGCAGCAAATCCAAGCTCTACTGGCTCCCCCCAAGACGGACGAAGCAGAAAAGCGGAGTCGGAAGCCTGAGAAGGAGCCCCGGAGAAGCGGCAGGGCCACCAACCACGACAGCTGCGATAGCTGCAAAGAAGGTGGTGATCTCCTGTGCTGTGACCACTGCCCGGCCGCCTTCCATCTCCAGTGCTGGTAAGGTCAAGGGACCTCTTTGGAGCCTCTTGGCGGACCCTTCTCGGCACATTCCTTCACCTGGCCTACCCCTGCCTGCCAAAATAACGGGCGCTTGCAGCCGCTAGCTGACTTTTCTGCAGCCGCTGGGGTGAGCGCCTCCCCGCCCCCAGCTGTCTGCCGGGATCTGGCCGTTTGTGGGGGGGAGGAGCAGCGATGGGTCCGGACCCCGGGGTGGGGGTTGGGAGGAGTGAGGAGAGTCCCAACTGGGACTGGAAGTCGCTGGGGAGCCGGGACAGAGCCGGCAGGGCAAGGCCGGCGGTGGCGGGGGAGGAAGGGGAGGAGCTCCGGGCCCTATGCCGCTCGCCTGCCCGCGCGCCCGTCGCCCTCGGGCTCCTGCCGGGCTGGGCTCTCCTCGGGGTGGGTTCGCGGAGCCTTCGGCCGCCGGAGCTGCCTTGGTTCAGACTCCGGAAACCCAGCGCCCAGGCACTTGCGGCTGTAGAAGAAATCATGGAGGGTGTCTTTCGAGTCCGCCTCTTCTCTACCTCTCTGTTTACAATATGGCGACCTGCCTTTAAATTATATTTTTATTCTCAGCGCCATTTTGGCTGCATATATGATTCGCAAACGTCTCCCGGTGAACGGTGGGAGTAGCCCCAGAGACCTTTTTGCAGAAGCTTCTCGGGGTTCGGGGCTGGGATCTCGCCGCTTTGGTCTTTTTCTCTGCCGCCGCTTGCCCCCTGTTGCCTCTCGGAGCTGCCTCCCTCTCCCCGCCCCGCGTTGCCGCCTCTTAGGAAATCGGGCCGGGTTAGACAATTAAAATTGCCCTTGGGCACCTATTTCACTTCTCTGCTTCGGATCGGAGAGCCCTTCGCTGCAAAATTCTTTGCTGCCGTGGAAAGATTGTTTGCGGTGGCTCCGCAAGAGCATTTTTAAGGAGTAGAGAGATGGAAAGCTGTGCGCTTTTTTCCCCCCTTACTGAAGGCGAGGGGAGGGGAGAGACCGTCAAGAGAGGGAGGGACCTGGGTTGATCGCCCGCTGCTTGATCCTCTTCTGCAGCTCAGCCCAGAACAATCCGTCCAGGAAGAGTTTAAACTCCAGCTTCTGCCTGGAGAAATCACCTCTGCCATCCGCAAAAGCCCCACATCTGCGCATGGAACCCAGAATGGGTCTTGTTCTGTTGTTCAGCAACAGTTGACTGAGGCAGGCGAGAGGAGACCGGCTAGAGAGAGCGGGAAGGAGAGGGGCTGTTGGTTTGTTCCCACCCATTTTCTCATGTTACTTTTTTTAAGCCTCTTTAAAAAAAAAAAAAAAGAGGTTTTCCTTAAGCGCTCTACACAGTTCCATTCAAATGCCGTCTCTCAATTTGTGGAATAGTGCCTACTGTGCATTTGTACTAATTACAGGTTTTGGAACACTTATTAGACAGATGACTGATACTGGGCAAATTGAGACTGTGGTCAGAAGTTATGTAGGGAGCTCCCATTACCATTCGCAAGATACTTTTTCCCAGAAGGGCACCCCATCTTGGCTTGTAATGTTGCTAGGACAAAAATGATTATCCTGAAGGAAGCTTTAGTACTGGCTTTAAAATTTTTATTATGAAGTGACTAATACCAGCAGGAAGGGTCTGTGGGTTTTAGCTTTTGCTTCCTGTAAGGTGTAATTAACCTGGAAAAAAAAATGTGCCTGGTTAAGTTTGCTGTGCAGTTCTTGAGCACAGAAGCAAGTTGTTCCTGGATATGTTGTGTTGCTTACTAGTTGTTCTCAGTTGCTTAATTTTTTTTCTTGTGCCTGCTCGATGCGTATACTAGGACTGAATTGTAGGTTGCTTGATTTAAAGGGGTTTATGTTTTATCCCAGGATGAAGTTGTGTTAACCAAAAATGGTGATTCCCATATTGAGTGAGAATTTTATAAATTCTTTATTGTCTTTAGTCTCATTTGTTTAATAAAGCTGAAATTGTTTATTAGAAACTTCAGGCATGGAAAAGGTATGCTGTTTTGACATTGGGCTTTGAAACTCTAAAATCTAACCTCTCTGACTTTTAATTAGGTGAGTCTAAGTCTTGTCAAGTTGTAACAATTCACAGTTTCCACTTTAGCTGGGAAGAATGAGGGAGAGAGTTGTTGTGGGAAGAGTGAGGGAGAGAGTTGTTGTTTTGTTTTAAGCTGTTGCTGAGATTCAGGCTTGCCCAGACTGCATTTCATTGAATACTTTTTTTTTTTTTTTTTTTTTTAAGACTATGAATGGGAACTGGTAATCAGAGATTGAGAATCCTAGTAAATGAGGCAGCTTGTTTAACATCTCCAGTTCCCCCTTTGAACCTACCAGTCCTGAATGTACCATTGACTTATCTGAGGTATTATATAAATCACAAAACATTCTACATATTGTTGCAAAGGCAGGAAGCCTTCTTTCAGGTGTGGCTTATCCCTCTTTCCTGCCTTCTACTCTACACTCTTTCCAGCACAAGTGAAGTATTTCATTAACCATCTCAGCCAGAGTTGTTGGGTCAAGCAGTTAACAGACTCAGAAAATTTTGATTCCTGACTGTGCTCACATTCTGTCCCATTATTGTTTATGCCATGTGGGAGTGAGGTTAGAAGGTGTGGCTGTTTTCTCTTCCCTTTTTAACTGGCTAAAACTAGATTACTTAGATTAGGACAGTATGGTAATTTTCATCACATACTGAATGTACAAGAGTGAAGATGGAGTTTTGCGAACCCTATAGGTCATAACTTCAGTGCTGCTGTTGGTCACCATTCAAAGCTTTGTGAGACAAATCCTTTTCCAATTTCAAGTGTGTCTTGCCAGCTTGCCTCACAGTGAACAGGATCTAGAAAAATGTTCCAGAAGCGATTCTAGGCAAACTTTACCTCTTGGGTTTAGTGACATAGCCATAACCACAGGGGATTTTTCTAAGATAAACTACTGGAAGAAATGACTGGTCAAATAAGCTGTTTTAATTGTCTTGTCTTTTCTCAGGGGCCAGTGCTCTCTGTATGAGGAACAGTCAGTCCTCTCTTCCCAATTAAACTGGGAGCCCTGTTTCTAGGTTTTCTGTAATGGTCTTCTGGGTGAGGAATTGAATTGTCCCATGACCTCACTAAAGAATTAAACTTGAGCTAATGATGTCTTCGTATTTGTTTAAGTGATAGTGTAATCATTTTATCCAAGTTTAATTGGTTTATCAATTATTCACAGTGGTAGCAGGAGTTACTAAACCTGCCCCTGGAGAATTGGAAAGAGATCTGTTTTTAAGTGTTCCCTGGTGAACCTGACCTTTATCATAAGTGTCATGCCATAAGTTGAGCTTTCTGAAAATACAAGTCTCCATGAACAGGTCCCTGAAAAATCGACTTAAAAAAAATAAATTAGAATAACTGGTGGAGCTCTAGTTGCTGCTGACCCATCTTTCTGTTTGAGGTGGATAGAATTGTTCTCACCAATAAAGTGAATACCATAAGGAATCTAATGAAGCTGACTGGAAACAGGATGGTTTCCTCTGATTGCTTTCTCATGGCATTTTGCTCCAGACTGAGGGACCAAAACGGTCTGATTGAGAACTGCATCTACCTCAGCAGACCTCAGCATGGTTGCTTCCTGTCAGACAGATTTCTGTAGCATTTGCCTCCGCATGTTATATTTGGAATTGTTGGCCGGCTTTCCTCTCTCTGGTCTTGGCAGCAAGATCCAAAATGAGGTTTTCGAAGAATGAGAGTAAAAAGGTCTCTGTGCACAAGCAAAACTAAGCTCAGCTTGGAATTTTGCATATTTAATTTTCAGTGAGTCATAATAAGAAAGGTTTCACACATAGAGTAGAAAACTGCCTTGCTGGAAATCTTTGCTCTGTGAACTTTTTAAGAGGTGGTTTTTCTGATTTTGTTGTGTTTAGCTCCTCATTAGAACAGTGTCAAGCAAGTGATGAATTAAAATATACTTGTGTTAACATTATCTTATGAATCTGTTGCTCCTGACATTTTAAGTGCTTGGAAGCCTGGTACTGAAGAACTAGAGGCAACAGCATCACCCTTCTCCCTCAATAGTAAAATCATTGAACAATAAACCTAATTTGGTTTATGTGTATTTATTTACTTTTGCTTCACTATGTTGCATTGGAAGCTAGGTGCGTAGTGTTGTTAAGTGGTTCACTCACACAGGAAGAGTCTGATACCTTTAACTCAAATTTCATATGCATGCTTCGTAAACCCAAGGCTCGGGCTAATTCTTGTGACATGAGTGCTTTTGTCCAAAGATGATGAAGGATAATCACTGTTTAAAAATATAAGAATGATTTTTGGTATGAGTTTTCTCAAAAATGTTTGTGACCCAGATGGCTTTGGTTGAGAAAAGAAGCATCAGAAGTATTAAAAGTGGAAAAAAAGATAATACTGCTCAAAGATAACAGTTTTTATGCAACTTAAGGCAAGTACTTAGTGGTACCTTTATGCGAAATTTTTCATTTGGGGCCTGTCCCAAAATTAATTACTATACTCAAAGGTGGGATGCAGTTGTAATCTCATCAATCTGCTATTCCTAAAGGCTCTCAAAGTACTTTACAGAGGGGATCCACTAATATGTTAGCACCATTTTTGGCCTTTGTAAATGATGTGTATTTTTTACATGTGTAAATGTGTAAAAGATACGTTTAGGTAAGGCCTTCATTTTTAATATGAAGATGGATTTGTGTTGGTTTTCAATTCTTAATCATGTGTCTTCACGAGAATTTTTTTAAAGGTCAAATCATAAAGACAATTTACTTTGAACTGAAAAAGGATTCAAGTAGTCACTACTATGTCAAATGAAACACTGGTTTTTGATAAGCTCTTAATGAAAGTACAGGTGATATGCAGAAGGACTGAGTTTTCAAGGTTCCTCCTGTAGGATTTATCAGTACTTATTTTTTTGTGGCTGAATATTATTTCAGGTATGGATATACCACGTTTTAGTTATCTATCAGTTGATGGATATTTGGGTTGTTCCTGCTTTTTGCTCTTGTGAATAACGATGCTATAAACATTTGTGTGCAAGTTTTTGTGTGAATGTTTTTGTTTCTCTTAAGTGTATACATACCCAGAAATAGAATTGCTAGGTAACTCTTAACTTTAACCTTTGAAGAATTGCCAGACTGTTTTCCAAAGTGGTTGCACCATTCTATAGCAGTGTATGCAGGTTCTATTTTCTCTACATCTTTTCCAGTGCTTGTTGTTATCTGTCTTGATTAAAGCAATCTCATTGAAGTATGAAGTACTATCTCATTAAGGCTTAGATTTGCATTTCCCTGATGGCTAATGATATTAAACATCTCTTCATGTGTTTGTTGGCCATTTGTATATTTCTTTGGAGAAATGTCTATTCATATCCTTTGTCTAATTTTAATTGGGTTATTTGGTTTTTTATTTAATTTTAAGAGTTCTTTATATATTCTACATACAAGTCCTTTGTTAGATATATGATTTGCAAATATGTTCTCCCAATCTGTGGGTGGTTTTTCACTTACCTTGTCTTTTTATTTTTCAATTTTTGAGTCTTAACTAGAAAAAGATGGTTGATTTAAACACATTTAATGTCTGTGCCTATATTGTCTATATAATGACAGTCAGTAAAGGGTTTCTTTTGTGAACTCCAGTCAGGATGGTGCATTTCAATAGAGAACCTTAAAATGTGGTTTAGTATTTTGCTGTTTCAACTTTTCTGAGTGACCCTTCTCAGCAAAGAAATCCAAGGCTGGAAGTTACTCTAGAGCAAGGGTCCCCAACCCCCGGGCTGTGGACTGTTATCATTCGGTGGCCTGTTAGGAACCAGGCCGCACAGAAGGAGGTGAGTGGCTGGCAAGCAAGCGAAGCTTAATATGTGTTTGCAGCCACTTCCAGTACTAGCATCACTGCCTCAGCTCCCCTTCAGATCATCAGGCATTAGATTCTCATAGGAACACTGGTCCACAGTTCCAAAAAGTTTGGAGACTACTGCCCTAGACGAAGCATAAAAAAAAAAATCCACCACCTGCCTTAAGTCAGGATGTCCACCCACCACCTACCAGCCACAATAGAAAATTTCTGTAGGCACTTCTTATACTTGGAGGCCCTAGTTTAAAGAGGAAGGTTTTATTTCCTCAATTTGATTGGTAACAGCTTGGGGTGGAAATAATTCCAAATAGATGATCTGTCTTTCGAACCTGGTTAACAAGAACAAAAAGTTATTTGTACACTACAACGAACTTACCTGTTTATATATGTCTTCCTAAGCCTAAGTAGCAGTAAATATGGAGAGAATACAGAGAATATTTGCCTGCAGGTTTTATATAGCTTGTAAAAAGAAACAGTCTGTTTTGATGCTCCCAAGAGGAATTTTGCTACCTAGTGTCCTGTCCTGCTTCTTTACAGAAATGGGTACATTTTTTCTTCTACAAGTGACATGGTAATAGAAAATACATGAAGGTGAATGTTTTCTTTTTGTTATAGGGAAGAGTGTTGAAATCCATCTGAACTTTCTTGTCTTACCCTTAGCACATATACAGCAATTCCTTGGGTATGTAGTTAAGCAGGCTATCCTGGTAGAAGGTTCTGGTTGGGGTTATGATGACACTTACTATGATAATGCAGCATAAGCTCCTGGAAGTACATTTTTATTTTAAGGTGCCAGAGTTTTAAGTCACCAGAGCAAGGGGAAAAGGTTGTTTTCTACATCCACTGTGCTTTTCCTTTGACTTAGAGTCCCCAGGGAGCACAACATAGCCAGCTGCATTGCCATTCAATGAATGACACATAAGAGGACCTATGCCTAATGCTAGCCTCCCAAGAGGCAGGACAGGAGTACAGCTGTTCCCCTGCCAGTTTCCTGAAAGAGGAGGACATTGTATTCAGTGCAAGTCCTAGACCAAATTTCAGAAAGGCACTTTGGTATTGCGGATTTGTCACCATGCCCAGGACGCATGCACAGGTCACTAGCTGACTGCGTTTCCCATGACTCTAGAGCAGTTAAGAAGAATAAGAAGGTGACTTCTTTTTCTGCCTGCCATTTACAGATATTAAAAACTTCATCCTTTAAACCTAAAGTTATTTTATTTTTAGGTGAGGCAACCCTTGGTTGACCTCACAGATTGCAAGGACCTTGTCAGCTTACAATTCCTTATTTTTTATTTTTTTTTACGCCTACAGCACCTGGTCTTCCTAGGTGGTCTCCCATCCAAGTACTAACCAGGCCTAACCCTGCTGAACTTCCAGATCAGATGGGATTGGGCTTGTTCAGGGTGGCATGGCCATAGACAAGCCTAAGGTTATTTCTAAATGTAGATCTCAACAAATAGAATGAAGATGACGTTTTAGCAGATGATGTTTTAGCACATTTGTGTGGAAAGCAAAAGATACAGAGGGGTACAATAGACACTGATAAAATGAGAAATCATTGATTTGACCCATCAGCAGAAAGGAACTTGACTACTACATAGAGTTGTTATAGTAGTCAATTCACAATAAGCAATTCTAAGTACACCTTACAGATCGATAAAATTTTGTAATGGAAAACTTGACTTAAAGAGCTCTTTTCTCTTTTGTTGTTGTGTACTAAAGGCTCACTAAACTACAGACAATCTCTGACTTACAATGGTCAACTTATAATTTTTTGATTTTATGGTAGTGCAAAAGTGATATACGTTCAGTAGAAACCAGTTAGGCTAAGCTATGATATTTGGTAGGTTACATGTATTAAATGCATTTTTGACATACAGTGTCTTCAATTTACGAAGGGCTGACCCATTTCCTCTGCTCACCACTGCATAATACCTAGTGGTATTACAAATGAGAGATGTGCAAACATAAATACTGTTTGGGAAACAGAAATTATGTCTGGGTTCTTCCAAGTGCAGTGTACCTTTGTTAACACAGTGAACATTCCTTCTTCCCTAATTACATTTGCTTTCCTGTATGTTAATAGCTTTGGTATTTAATCTTTGTCCTTTTCTGTTTTCTGATAAATTGTACAGCATAACTCTCATAAAATGTTTCCTTGTCTTGAAAGGACAAAAGACAGAGAGAGTAACTGAAGAGCAGGGAAAACTCCATGCCTGAACCTAGCATCAGCCTTTCCCACTGATTTGGGCTCTGCATGAGGCTCTTTTTGAAATAAGCTCAAGTGAGCAAGAGAGGACTCTCCACAGGGTTTGAATTTAACCATAATCCAAAAACATCACATCACCTCCAGGCCAGGCAGGAATTGGGGAACCTCTCAGAATTACTAGCAAGCTCAAGCTCCAGGGTGGAACTTTGTTTGTGGTAGCACAGGCACATTTACAGGCTTTTATCCAGCTGTGATATTCAGAGGGATGTGGAGTATTATTTTTCTCCTGTATGCATTTGTGCAGAGAACAGAGCAGAGAAGCTAATATAATGCACAGAACTTCAAGTGAGTTTAGGTAAGTCTCTGCATTACAAACCTGGGCAATGTAGAGCTACTCTTATCTTGCTTCTCACCCCACCCCCAACCCCCATCCTGGGCTCCTGGGATGAACTGGGAGCGTTTTAATTCTCATATTCACTGAACCATCAGATAAAGTTCTACTGAGTTTTGGAAACATTAGAGGGAAGTTCTACAGTGAACTTTTTCCATTGACAGCCATCAATTATTGGTCAAAATACATTATGAAAATTTTATACCATTAATCTCATTAAATGTGTGTAAACCTGTAGCAGTTGTATACCTAGGTTGGTTAAATTCAGCTTTCTTTGATCTCACTTGCCATTTTTCATAAGAGCATCTTAAAGGTAGAGAAAATTCTGTAACTAATTTTGGTGTTTTGATAAATGTTTTATCATTCCTGTTTTACTTTATCCTCTGTAGTCCTTATGGTTTTTCCTACCATAGATGATAGCCATTCTAACTTAATTTTAATGCTTAATTCCATATCAGACATCTTTGACTGCAGGCTGTAGTTTGTAAGTGTCAAAGTAAGCTGCATAGTAAGAAAAGTGTTGGCAATTTTTTTAAGTTATGGGAAAGAGCTCATGTCCAAGGCTTGGATGCTTGCTGCAAATCTTACCATTTTTGCACACACATTCAGGTCTTTAAGGGTGATTGATCATTCTTTGGTTAGGAACCATCTGAGAGAAAAGAGGGCCAAAGGGAAAAATCATGGTGCTCTGTCTCTGAGAAGTAATGTTTAACTCCTAAATAGGTCAGTGGAGGTATAACTAGAAGGCTTCAGCAACCCAAGTCAGCACTTAGCTGTGGCATCAAACCACGACAGCACAGTTTGACAACATGCCCAGGAGATTACTTCAGTCATGTAGGGCAGGGAGGTTTATGAGTAAAATTGGGGGAGGGGAGAGGGTAAGGGAAAAAGAAGGAGGGAATAAACCCTATGCTGTTTTGGTCCAAATAATAGCATTATTCTCCCTCCTTTTCTTTAACTAGAAGACCCTGTCAGAGAGAGGAGGGTAAATGAAGCAGAAATCCTCCTTAGGGAAAAGGTGCTGGGTCTTAAGTAGAAACCTGCTCTCCATATTTAGTTGGATATCAAATGAAGACATTATTAATGTTTTTTAGTTTTCCCAGCCTTTATAGAATTTTAGACCCAGTATCTATACGATATAAATTGGTCCAGATTCCCTGAACTGTGTCTGCAAGAATAGTTTGGCCCAGCTATATTGCCTTGTTCTTGATAGTCCACTAAAATTTGGCCGCTGAACAGTAATCAGTTTTCCATACCCCTGAGAACTTTTCTGGAATATATTTACAATTTTTGGTTTCTCTTTCCAGTGGAATATTTCCTAAGAGTGTTAGAAAGTGGCTGTTGAGGCCAGAATGTTAACTCTTATCCAAAACAGGTGGGCTCCTATATCTATCATGAGGTTAATGAAAGAAACCCATTTAAAAAATGTTTATAGGTTATTTTCCATTCCAGAGAAGCCAGGATTGCAAGAATAGTCAAATCTGTAGTAGATCAGGCCCTCTGGTACCCGGCTCAGCTTGTAGAGAAGTTTGCAGAGTCAAACACCTGGTATAACTGTTGGTGCTCTACCCTCCCTCCTCCTTTTCCTGCACTAACTAGTAACCCTCTTCTCCAGGTGTCCTTCACTGGGAGGATGTCACAGGCCAGCTTTATATAGAAGGCGATAAAATTTGGGGACGCACCTAGTTTGGAAGGATTGTATGCCCGTGGAAGTGACGCAACTAGCTAAGTTTCTCAATGGGACATTTGTAATTGCCTGGCACTTCATTGGTCTCCTTGTTAACTGCTACTGATGCTTTGCATGAAAAAAAACAGCAGTCCTTGTATTTTTTTTATGTACTTTGTGGCATTAGCCGTATTCTAGTCAATAACTGGGATGAAGGAGAATAGGGAATTAAGATTCGGGGACCCCATGAAATTTATCTATACTTTGATCTCTTCAATATTCTTCAATATGACCACTTCCCTGCCTTCGAAAGGTAAGCCATACTTGAAGATAAAAGGTGATGGCCTCACAGTGTCCAAAGGAAGCTTACTATTTCTGTTGACATTTAAATTTTATTGAATTTTGTGCTCTCGAAACATAGACCATTAAATTTGGATATGTTAATATAGTTTTTAATTTAAATTTTAAAAAGTAATTTTAAGTTAAATTTTACCCAGGACTTCTTAGCTTTTCCAGGAGTAGCTGGTTTCAGTTTATAAAAGGCTTGTTTTCTATGCTCATAGATCCCTTTATAGATCAAGATGGCTGCTGGGAGGCTGAGACCTGATTGTGGTCCTGTCAGCAATCACCTTTACTCCTATTTTGGCTAGTACCAACACATTTCCTGAGCTAGCCAAGGGCAGCAGGACCAGTCTGAGGGAATAGATCTGTTCTGAGTATGTATTGTCTTTTGCAAAAAATCTTACATAGTGCTATTAAATATAATTGCAGGATTTTTATCTGGTAGTGGACCTCAGATGGATGGATGAGACCCATGAACTGTGAAATTAAAAATCAAAACTGCTCAGTGCTATTGTTTGCTTGCTGAACACCCCACCACCACGAAAAGAAGGGAAGGGATATACAGATGGTGGTGGGGAGCCACTGAGATATTTCTTAGTCTGATATTTTATTTCAACTAAAATGGCCATATATAGCTAGAAAACTTCTGATTGTTAGAGAATGATGGGTTCTGACAGGAACCAGTTCATGCGACTGACCTCTTTTAGAAGAGAACCCGAGTAGAAGACTGTTGGTATACTGTGTACAGATATGCTATTTGCACAGTGTTCCTGTTAAGTGTTTGTATTAAATAGAATATTTTGTCGGCCCAGGAAGAAAAAACAGAGAGCGTTCTTTCTTAAATATTTTTTATCTCCTTGCTTCCTTTTGTCCTAAGACATAGACCAGAGCTTCTAACTTGGTTAAATGATATTTTCATGTCTCTCTGGCTGCCTTTGGCTCAAGTTTGAAAATGTCATTGTCACTTAGCCAGATGGACAATTGCATGCTATACATTTAACTTAACATTTTAAAGAACAAGTCTAGAGTCCAACACCATTTTTATCTGCATGTTGTGATGCAAAAAAATAGGTCTTTGAAATAAAACACAGTCTTTCTGCTTCCCTATCTTCCTCTTTCCCTCCATCTCTCTCCTCTCCCCTTTGTTCTTTTGTTCCCCTCCCCCTTCTCCCTTCCAGTTCCATATTGAAAAACTGCTTGTGCTGGTTAGATAATTAACACAGAACTATGGAGCAACAGGTCCCACTGGTGGGGCTAAATCTGAAGTAAATGTTAATGTCTTGCAGGTTCACAAGTATTAATAGGCAAGGGAAATGAGTGAAGTTAGACTCAGGTCAGCCATACTGGTATATATGACTTGAAATAGATCCCCTTAATTAGAGAGCCAAGAACTATGACAACTACCAACGTCTTCCACTTGCAGTAGTGAGCTGCAGCCTCATTAGTGAATGAAAGAGGCATTCTAAATTAAAAGTGAACTCTGTCCTTTGGCTGTGAGCTGGCATCATCCTGCTCTGGGCTTTTAATATTTGACACGGAGAGGTCTGTCAGTATAGGCATTACAGTTAGCTGTTTTGTGGTTTTCTCTTTGATGACTCCCAGAATAGACCTACATAGACATCCTCATCAGCAACAGAGACAAGTCATTTGGATTTGTTTATGGGATTGTAGATGCTAGAGCCCTACAGAAGTTGGCTTTAGAAGTTTTAATATTGAAAAATTAATGTCCTTGACCAGCTTTCTAACTGGTTTGTGTACAGATGTTCCTTTTAACAGTTTATAGGTCCTCTCAGGCCTCACAGAGCCACACCAAACTCTGAGATGCAAATCCTTCAATTGTACAATCTCTGAATATTTAGAGCTCTATTGTTATGAACTATTTTATAGCTAACAATGTCTTTAAGATCAGGTAGTGGTTAAAATAAATAGCAAGTTGGAAAGCAGTGAACAGGCACTTTCTGGCCAGGAATTGCAGACCAAAGCTTCTTAACAAATGATCTGGAAGGAAACATCCACAGCAGTGAAGATGGGAAGATATTCTCCAGGATCTCTATCCTCACAGGGCACTCTCTACTCTGCTGTGGAGAAGAGTGCCTGTCTTGAAGCACTTGAGCCATATTCTTTTGAAGCTGGAAAATAGAGGCCCTTGGCCTGTTGGCTAAAGAGCTACCAGTTTTCCAAGGCAAACCAGCTCACATACCAAAGATAACTATTCCAGGACTCACCTTCCTTCCCAGGACTTGGACGGTTTCAGAAGGAATCTAAAGGTTCAAATACCATCGTGCATGAAATGTACTTAAACATCTATTCCCAGGAAAATGCCCCACTCCCAGAAAGTTCTATTATGAGGTAATTTTTCAAAATGCAGAAGTAATACCTGCTTCTAAAACTTGTTAACTTTACCATCTTTAAAAGATCACTGGCTGAATTATCATTTGCTGAATAGCTGTGATTATGGAAAGAGCAGGGAAAAGGCAAAGGTCACCTGGCACCTAATGACCAAGCTTCTGGTGCTGTTTACTGAGTTTGGCATCCATGAGCAACTGAGTCTTATTTAGATCTGTATGGCAAGAATCAGTTTGTAGTTGATTGTATGTGGTCTCATTGCCAACTGTCCTTTCCACATTGTCTCTAGCCTGTGATCCCTGAGAGCAAGAGCCATGTCTGAAATTTCACCATTTAGCATGTTGCCTAACATAAAAAAAGAGTGTCCAATAAATGCTTGAGTGAATAAATGATTATGGTCCTTTCTCCACAGAGGCTGTGTTTCTTGATGGAGTAGATCGTAACTTGTTTACTTTGTGTGGCACTGGTTAGTAAACTGGGAACTCAGTAAATATTGACTGATGTAGAAGGAAATGTCCCACCTCGAGGTTGAGGAAGACATCCAGATGGATATTCCACTGTGTTCCTCAGAAGTAAGAGAACTACCAAAGGTTCTTGAAAACAGCTTGGGCTCAAGATTTGAAAGGAAACTGATGTGGGTTTTAATTCTGCTACTTACTGCTCCATGGCTTTAGATAAATCAGTTTTCTCACCTGTACAATGGGAATAAGAATTAATTCTCAGAGCATGGTCTGAAAATCAAATAAGAGCATCTGTGAAAATACTTGTGAACTGTAATACACTATCTAGATGTAAGATGAGATTATCACTGCTATTTCTAAGCTTTAGTGATTAGGAAGCATATTGATGTCTTTACAAGCAACACTGGCTCATTGTGTTTTCATGGTTTTCACTACTGAACAGCGGAAACTCTGATAGAGTAATTTCAGCACTACTTGACTTTTAACTTTTAATGATTTCCTTTTGTAGAGAATGGCCCTCAGCACCCTGTCTTCATTGGTATATAGGGACGAGAGAGAGCTAGGACAGAGTATTGTTTTTCTTGACAAGCATATCATGATTTTAAAGACTGGCATGCGTGTACAGGCATATCTTGTCGTATTGCACTTCACAGATACTGTAGTTTTTACACATTGAAGGTAAGGCCCTCCAGCAGCAAAAAGATTACAACTCGCTCAAGGCTCAGATGATGGTTAGCATTTTTTAACAATAAAGTGTTTTTTAATTAAGGTATGTACTTTTTTTAGACAATGCTCTCACACACTTGATAGACTACAGTATAGGGTAAACATAATTTTGATATACACTGGGAAACCAAAAAATTCATGTGACTCACTTTATTGTGATATTTATTTTACTGTGGTGACCTGGAACTAAACTCACAATATCTCCAAGGTATGCCTGTAATTATTTCAAAGTCGCACACTAAACTTTTGGATACACCATTTTTTCGTGGGAAGGAGCTTTAAGATGGGCAGCTTAGGTGGAGAAGTCCTCAGGATGTGTACAGGAGCCCCTGAGACTGTAAAATCTTTCTCCCTGGAATCCTTTCCCTGTTGGCAGTATTTGATATGGAACAAAACTTTTCTGTTGGTAAAACAGCCTTTCCAAGCAAGAGCTACTTTCTTAGCTTGTTACCCAATCAGAGTCTGTCTTTCCTGGAGGCATTACATGAATCTTTCTCCTTTTAAATTGAAAAACTGCCTTCTAAATAGCTAAAAAGGAATTGCTAGGAGCAAAGAGGAAATAGCTCATGACAAAGCTTTTTGATGGGTGATTCCTCTGTTCCAGCTCTGCCTGTGATGACCATTTTCTAGGAACATAGACCTTCCTTCCCTTTCCATCCCATCTTAGATATTACTGCCTTCTCTCAAGATACCACATTTTCACACTTATTTCAAGATGCGTGTTCTGTCTTTAAGAAAGCAGCAAAATCCCAACAAGGCCTTACTCTTAAATGTTCTGTGTTCATCCTGGAGACATACTTACACTTCCCAACACTACTCTAAAAACATACAGCCCTCCTCCTATACTTTGGGGCAGATATAAGGAGCCCGTGGCCATAATCTAGAATTCTGAAAAACATGTGTTCTTAAAGTTAGTATCTAAAGTGATCCTTTAGAAACCAACCAGGAGCTACTTTTGAGAGCCTCTTAATACAAATTTTAAGCATTTTTTCCTAGTGTTAAAGAGAAACAAGAAATCAAATTGTTTAAAGGAAATTTAAATGAGTAGAGTGGGGTAGTTGTGTATGAAGTTCAGGTTTGCAAGTATGGACTTTGGTGTCTTATTGTTTTGTGACTTAGAAAACATGAATAATTTTATGTGTGAATTAGCCACCAATCAAATGCCTGCCCAGTTGTATTGCTTTGCCTCATGACTTTGAAAGGGTTATATTCACCTCCTAGAAGCCCATTCTTTTAGTGTTCCCCAGTTCTTTAACACTTTATCGAGTACCTGCTGTGTGCCAGGCCTTATATACTGTGGAGGTACAAAGATAAGTGAGGCATGGAGAAGGGGATTTGGGTGCATACATTTCAGTTCATACAGTGTGGCACAGAAGCGCTATAGGGAATAGAGAAGTCTTAAGGAATACACCAGGTGAAGGAGTGCAGAAAGGCTCAGTTTTTGTGGTTGTGGGTAGTGGCTCTAGAAAAAGCAGAGACAGAGTTGAGAAACAGTATGGACTGTGTAGGGAACCACCAGACTTATGAAGCTGGAAGAAGAGGTAGAGTTCTGGCCATAGGGGTCATCCTACAGTACTAAAGAGCTTGAACATTATACTGTAATAGATGGGATGATATCGAAGGGTGTTTTAATTAGGAGGATGATATATACAGAATTGTGTTTTAAATAAATCCCTTTGCCAACAGGATTGGGAATAGATTGGGGAAAATATGAAGAGTAGCCATTCACATCTCGATAAAAGATCTAAGCCTGTACCACCTTGCCTCACCCTTCTCTGCTTTACATGTTTGGTTTAGGGTATCTTGGTACAAAGCCAGTGGGCAGATAAAAAGAAATGATGAAAAACAGAATCAGAAATGACAGCCTTTTCAGGGTTAATTTTAATATGACAGCTGCTGAAGCAGAGCAGAGTCTCTAGGCCTTTACAAATTATGTGCATGCATTTCATCAATATGGTTGTGGTCTTTGCAGAATTATATTGGAGAAAACAAGGGTAGACTTTGCAGGTGACATTCACCTATGGTCCTCCAGGGCTTGAAGACCTCTCTCCACAGGCCAGTGTGTGCCTCCAGTTTTCTGCTTCCTGATAAGGATCCTCCTGGGATTCCACCAAGGCAATGGGAAAGAAAAGGAAGCAATGACTTGTGAGGGCTTGGTCGGTTATCCTGACGTGCATGCTCAGGGCTCCTGGGAAGCATGGCAGAGTAGGAGCTAGGAAAATTTGCCAACCAAGTGCTGTTTTAGAAATGGCAAAGCAGCATAGCTTTAAGCCCTGGGACTTAATGGAGAATCTTTATATATTCAGCCCTCGAGTATTTTTTTAGTATTTTTTCCATATTTTTGAAGAAAAATTTCCTCCTTACTATTCCTAGTAGGTGACTCCAGGAACCACATGTGGGAATTTCTTAAGCGTAAGTGTAGCTTTATTCTGTATAACACTGGTTTTCAAACTTTGGCGTTGAACAGAATCACCTGGAGAGTTTGCTGAATACAGTTGCTGAGCCCTACCCCCCAAAAATTTTTGATTCAGTAGTCCTGGAGTTGAAGTCTCAGAATTTGCACTTATAGTAAGTTTCCAGATGTTGCTAATGCTGCTGGTCTTAAGCCCACACTTTGAGAACAACTGCTGTATAGACATTATAAATGTGAACCTCCTAAGGATTTAATAGAGTCTCATATGGCTCCTGGTATAACTTTAATGGAAATCAGTGATCTGGAAAATCATTGATTTTTAAAAAAGAGGTTGCGCACACGGTAGTCACCCAGTAAGTCAATACTGAATCAAAATTAGAGTAAGGCCAGGCCTACACAGCTCTGATTTTGATTCAGTATTGACTTACTGAGTGACTACTGTGTGCACGACCTCTTTTTTATAAAGATACAAAGAAGAAAGAGATTTTATCCTTGTATTGATCCCTCTAATAAAAGAAAGAATTGTCATACAAGGGAAAGCATGAAAAGTGCCAAAAGAGAACTAAACCATGCAGCCAGGGATCTAGGATGTCTGAGTATTCAGGAAGAGCTGTGCTCAGTTATCTATTGTTGAGTAACAAACTACCCCAAAATATCATGGCTTAAAACAGACACTAATTATTATCTCTCGCAAGTCTGAGGGTGGACTGGGCTCAGCTTGGTGATTTTTCTGTTCAACATGTTGTTGTATGGAACTGCAGTCATTTGGAAGCTCAACTGAGCTGGCCTGGTCCAAAATGGTTCAGTCACATAGCAGTAGTGCTGGCTATTGGCAGAAGCTGTTACTTGAAGTGTCTAAGTCTCCTCTGTGTGGCCTCTCACAGCATGACAGCAGGGCTCTGAGATGGAACATTCCAAGCATGTAAAAATGGAATCTGCAGTCTCCTAAGACCCAACCATGGAAGTTACAACATTGTCACCCCTCGGCTACATTCTGTTGGTAAAAACCAGTCACAAGACAAGCTCAAGACAACAGAAAAGAAATGGACTGCCTCTAAATGGAAGGAGTAGCAAAGAATTTGCAATCATCTTTAATCTACCATAGTCTGATTGAAGCAGGCCTTACAGGACGAATAGGAATTTGACAGGCATGGCTTTCTAGGGGAAGAATGTTCTAAAGGAAGAAACAGCAAGCCTTCAGTTTGACTAGAGGGAAGGGCACCTGACAGAGGCTGTGTTATAGAAAGCCTTGAATAGCAGTTCAGGAACTTGAATTTACACCAACAGACTGAACAAGTGTAGAGGACCTATCAGTGCTTTTATTAGCATGGCGCAGAGTTTGGGAATGTCTCTCAGGGCTCCAAATTTGTTCTTTATATCTTTCCCTGTAAGCTCAGTGTTAACAGCTCTGGATTTGGCTTCTGTTTCTAAGATGTGAGAAGGGATGCTCACACTTTTAAGTTATTGTATATGATGCCAAGTAAGCATTTTTAATGATGAGAGAGCCCTAACAATACTTCAGGACTAGCCAAAGTAGGAATTGAGGGACATGCAGCTTTGTGTCAGACTTAGCTAGGCTTTTTCCTGCTGCTTCAAAAGGTTAGTTAACTTAGTAATGCCCTTGTCTTTTCTCCACAGTAACCCTCCACTGAGTGAAGAGATGTTGCCTCCTGGGGAGTGGATGTGTCACCGGTGCACTGTTCGTCGAAAGGTAATTTTCTGAAAGCTTTGCTGAGAATGCTGAGTATAGAGCACTGAAATTCTGGAGCTAAGATGGCCTGGCCCTGAAGGTATTTTCATCCCTTCTTGTCTCTTCCAGCCCTGGAATCACCCTCATTTTCCCCATGGTGACTGTTTGGAATCCAGTAGGGCCTAAAATCCAAACATGGGCTGCTGAAATGGGCAGAAGAGATGTGTTAATTTGCTGAGCCATGTTCATTCACTAGTGACAGGAGTAGTCTAATCTCCTTGTAGACCTCCTGATAAGTGGCCTGAATATGGCAGCTATATCCATGGCTAAAAGTAACTGAAGAAAAAGAAGGTTGCTTCTCCAGCTTGATGGAAAAAGGATTTCCCTCACCCTGAAGCAAATATGTTGCTGGTATCCAAAATATATGGCCAGATGTATGGGGAGAAAGACTTTGAACCCACTTGTACCCCAGGCTGCCTAATATCTCTAGCTCCCCTTCCCTCAGCTTTGATAATTTGATACTGGCTTTGAGAACATTGTTTTCTACTTTGAGAGTTTCTGTGGGGTGTAAAAACTAAATTCTTCCTTATCAAAAAAGGAAGTAGGTGTGTTTCCACCCAGATTATGAAAGAACCAATCCTCAGATTATAGGCTGTAGATTACAGTTTTTCTGCGAATTGTAACCATCCCCCTACACTAATTATACATCAAGCAACTTTCCTTTGTTGTGACATCACTTCTATTTTCCTGTGCCTGAACATGATGTCACAATGAATGATGACTTCCTTGGTTGCAGAAACAGGATGAGATGATTCAGAGATTGTGGTTTATGTGTGTAATAGTTTTCAGCCTTTAAGAAGAAGGTAAATAGTTAGGCAGACATTATTTTTCAGTGTATGTACAAGGGTTCCTATTAAAAAGCAAGCCAAGGCCAAGCCAACCACCTAATCCCAACTGTAGTTTAATTTCTCCTAAAGTCCGCAAAACAAGCTGTCCTCCAGCCTGTTCACATTCCAAGATCTCTTCCTGTGTATCAGATTAGAACAGGACCAGCTAGAGGCACCTGTCAGCCAGGAAGCCTTTCAGAAACTTGTCACTCAAAAGAATGGATGTGAAAGGATTAGAAATGGCTGAGGGAAAGCCAGGAAAAGAAGATGGAGAAAAGAAACATTATTTTAGTGCCCATCATATGCCAGGTATTTTACATATGGTATTTAATCCATATAACCATCTATGGGTGCTGATGGTTGTATCTCCATTTTAGAAAGGAAGAAGCTGAGGCTCATAAATGCAGAATAACTTTCCCAAGGACTCAAAGGAATTGACAGAACCAAGATGTAAATGAAATTCTGTCTCACTCTAAAGCTGTATTACATCTTCACCAATTTTCTAGACACAGAGCTACTTGCTGTGGGGGTTATAGTATGCCTTTTTGTAACACAGTGTGGTTTTTCTGAAATGCCACTCTGACATGCTCTCAGATTTGCCTACCAGACAGAGCCAAATCTGCCTTTTCCACACCACCACCACCACCTCTTCTCCGCTTTGGCCTCCTATACTTACACTGAAGTGGATTGAAATGATACACCCTCCGAGCCTCATCAACTTCTGATGTTCAGGTCCTATTCTTAGTAGAGGCTAGATCTTCTCCCAACTCAGAGCCATGCCTTTCATATATGTGATCCTATTTATCTTCACCATATCCCTGAAAGAAGAAAAGTTTTACTAGTCCTAGTTTACAGATGAGAAAAATCCCTGTCCACTAGCTTGAGTTACACAAAATCACAGGGAATCAGTGGCAGAACTAGGATCACAGGTCTCCTGACTAGAGACCAGTGTTAAACTTTCATTTGACCATTCTGTTTGGAGTCCTAGAGGAAAATGTATTGTCAGTCATCCAGTCCTACTGAGTACACTTAATCTTTTTTCATTTTCCCACCATCCTATTCAAAGAAGTGTCACTTTCAGAGTTCTAGTTAAACCTGAAACATTTAAAGTCACCGCTCTTGGACACCATGATTGCTGAGTTGCTATCCTCCACTACCTTTTACCTTGTAGTGCGGTTACCTTCTGGGCCGGCACCCAATCTCCCTGGACAGGGAGCTCTGCTTGCCTATTTTACTTAATACCTTTGATTTTGCAGACTTTATTTTGAGCAAAATAAAACCATTCAGAAGGTCAGGATGCTCCAAGGCAAACTACAGTAATCTTGGTTCTCACTATATTATTCTCACTGTTCTCAGTTTCACTAAGTTTATTCTTGCTAATTGTGTTAATTTTTTATCCCTTTACCCTTCTACTGTGTATTATATAATGAGAGTAAATGATGTGTGATTTGTATAATTGTTTCTAACTTTCCGTGATTTTTGGTGAGTCCCTGCTGCAATAGTTTTGCCAGTTTAGTTCAGATGTAGTTTTGTCAACTTTAACAGGTCTCTGTTCCAAGTCTCTTGGTGGATGAGTCTGGATATGTTAGAGACTTTCATAGTTTTGGTTAGTCGTCTAGCAGGACTTTGTAGCATCCATCTCTTTCTATTTTGTGGTACTTTATGTGATGGGCCCACCTGTTCATTTGCACAGAAGCGAGAGCAGAAAAAGGAGCTGGGCCATGTCAATGGACTGGTAGACAAATCCGGCAAACGGACTACATCCCCCAGCAGTGACACTGACTTGTTGGACAGATCAGCTAGCAAAACTGAACTCAAGGCCATTGCCCATGCCCGGATCCTGGAGAGGAGAGCCAGCCGGCCTGGCACGCCCACATCCAACGCCAGCACAGAAACCCCCACCTCTGAGCAGAATGACATCGATGAGGACATCATTGACGTGGACGAGGAGCCAGTGGCGGCAGAGCCAGACTATGTGCAGCCCCAGCTAAGGCGGCCCTTTGAGCTGCTGATTGCTGCCGCCATGGAGCGGAACCCTACCCAATTTCAGTTGCCCAATGAACTGACTTGTACCACTGCACTACCAGGTTAGCCAAACCATCTTATCCCCTCCCCTACCCTGACCTCCCCAAAGGATTATTGTCCAGCCAAAGGACATGCTGCCTATAGGGTCACTGTCCGTGTAGCCACCGTCCCAGGTTGTTGTTCTTAGTTCTTCCTGGAGAGATCTTTGAAGGTTTTAGCTTTTATAGTGCTTATTTAATTTTCTATTTTCCGCCATTCCCAGTATCACTTTTTTTTTTTTTTTTTTTACAAAATAGGTAATACATTCACAAGGTTCAAATATCAAAAAATATTAAATCTTATAATAAAAATTTCTTTCCCACCCCTGTCTATTTGTCTAGTTTCCACCTTTCTACCCCTCACAGATAACCACTGTTTGATTCTCATGTATCTCCTTCTAGAATTTCTTTGTGCATATATATACAAATACAGATATATGCTCGTTATTTCCCCCTTCAATAGTGTACTTGATATACTGTTCTACATCTTACTTTTTTCACTTCACAATATGCTCTAGTGATCTTTCCATATTAGTATAGACATTCTTCCATTTTTCTTAATAGTTGCATAATGATCCATTATATAGATGTGCCATAATTTAATTTCCTGTTAATGTTTAATTTCCTGTTAACATATGAGTTGTTCGTAATCTTTTGTTTCTATAGATAGTGCTTCAGCATAATTTCGTAAATGCATCATTGTATACATGTGAGTGTATATCTTTAGGATAAATTTCTGATATTAAAATTGCTAGGTCAAAACTACGTATTTATAGTTTTTATAGATATTACCAAATTACCATTCTTTTTTTTTAATCAAGTCATGGCTTCTACTTGATACCATGAAGCTTCCAGATCTTATTTTCTTCCAGAGAAAGTGAAATTGGCAGGCTTAAGAAACCTACTGGTCTGTAGGATGCATACAGAATTAGCTTTTATGCTTTCTATTAAAATGCAGTGAACCTGTAGTCTTTTTCTAAGCCACTCCCACAGAATAGGCTTTTTGACCATTTGACATTTATATTCCTTAGATGCCAGTATCTACCTTAGGCTTCTGACCACTTTATGTTTGCAAAACATTTAGATGTGTTTCTTCACAGAACAAGTGACTTCTGATCATGGTTGTTCTGACTTATATCTTAGTCTCCCTTCTAATTCTTTTTCTCACTTGAAATCATCCCTATGGGCTTCAGAAAGAGATCCATATCTAGGCCATAGCACATGCTTGTACTGAGATCTTTTCCTTTCACTTAATATTGTTTCCATATCCCAGGGTAGGAACTCTGTACCCAGAGAAGGTTTACTACCATCAATCAATTTCTCTTCTAGGTTCTAGCAAAAGGAGAAGAAAGGAGGAAACCACGGGGAAAAACGTTAAGAAGACACAGCATGAGTTAGATCACAATGGCCTCGTTCCCTTACCAGTCAAAGTCTGCTTCACGTGTAATAGGTACTTATGTATTAAGGGGCTCTTCCTCATATTCAGCAAATGATGTTTTTTTCTTTCTTTTGTCACCTCTTCTAAACCATATATGTTAAATGTGGATAACCCCTATTCTGGTGGTATGAGAGCAGAGACTGAGTGACTAATTGACCAGAACCTTGAATGTCTTAATGATCCCTGAAGAATCATGGTACTAAAGTACTGTAAACTATGTACAGAGGCTAGAATGAGAGGAGTTGTATATAAACTGAAGCATGAGATATTAAGACTAAGTAGCAGGAAGAACTCTGGCCAGCACAGACATAAGTCCTTTGAAACAGCAGATAATTTTTAAGTTAAAATAGTATAGTTATCTGTGGTAGCTAGTATGCATCACACTGGAGACTTCCAAAAGTCTCTAGTTTGCCCCAGTTGTAGTGTCCCTGGAACATTGATTTCCTTCAAATAGGATCTCCTCAGTGACAGAAACCAGATGCTTCAATTACTGAAGATGGACTTGTTGCTTGGATGTGTTAGAAGGGGGAAAAGTTATGAAAAAGAAATGTTCCACAGCAAAAGCTATAGAGAACCTAGAGAGTAGAGCAGGAGAACTGAGTCAGGCCCAAACTGTGGCTCCAGTGCATCTTGAGGACTCAAGGAATATATCATAGTGACAAATAGTAATTCTCATTTGCTTAAGCTCCCTCTCTTGAACTATGCTTGCATGAGTACATTGCAAAATCATTTTCCTAGTGCAACTTTCTTTAGTTGTCACTTTTTCTGAATGCTTCATACTGAAGAAAAATTTCTTGCTGTAGTAGAATACCAGAAAGGTTGCTAGTGATTTTTTTTAAATGAGGTAGTTGCTTTCTTTTAAGGAGTAGAAAGATCAGTAGAGTTGGCTGTCTTTCTCCAGTGGGAACTGAGCATTGATCATTCATACTCTAACAGCCACTTTAGCTATACTCCAAGTAAACAGTCCCTTCCTTACAAGACACAGTCCTCTTAGAAGACAGAATAATGGAGAGCCTGGTGGTGGCCCCAACTTCATCCATCTTCCTAATCGTGAATGTAACTGAATCACTGGAGGAAGATGTGATAAAAGGTTAGGATTAAGGGAGAGAGGCTGTTCCACAGTGCAGAGTTGGTTTGAAGTCTCCCATCTTGGCACAGTAATGGCTTACATCTCTTTTTTGCAGGAGTTGCCGCGTGGCCCCTCTCATCCAGTGTGACTATTGCCCCCTTCTGTTCCACATGGACTGCCTCGAGCCACCACTCACTGCCATGCCCCTGGGCAGATGGATGTGTCCAAATCACATCGAACATGTGGTGGTAAGCACAGCAGTGTCCCTTCAGTTCTCTACAGGGACAGCTGGGGCATGGACTGATTCAGTAGAAAGCATAATAAGGTCAGCTTTATACCCGAGTTCACTATAATCTCTCAGATGTGCGTTTCTGCAGACCATCCTACTCAATTATAGTTATTTCGACATGCCTCACCTGTGCATTTTGCTTTTTCTTACAATGCCTTGCTTTAGCTGTACAGGCAGACTTAACCCTCTAACACTTGGTTGTTTGTGAATAATTTCTTCCACAGTGAATTAAGCAGTTGATGTTACAGCCCTAAATGGGGGTGTATTAGATCCAACCTTATGGAAATAAATGCTCTCATGGTAGTTGCTTCCATATTTTCCTGCCTTTTATTTTTAGAGGGGACAAACTAAGAAAATTCTAAAATATTTTATTCTTGTGTATCAGGAATTAGCACTAGCAATTAACTGCCCAGTAACTTCAGAGAATTGACATGAATATAATGGTTTTCAGACAGTCAGCCATTTACTGAACACATAATCTGTCCTAGCACCAAATAAGGTTCTTCGCCTTCTCTTACTTGACTTATTTACAACCACCTTGTCATGACGCATAATAGGTATTGAATAATAACTTATTTAATGAATGGTATGAGGGCATTGTCTCCCAGGAGTCTTTGGTACATTTTTCAGACTGTTTCCCAGGGTTAGAAACAAAACTATAGTTTGCTGTCTCCAAAGGAGGTTTAAGATATTTCCTTATAGGCACTTAGAATAGTCACTCACAAGATTGAATGGGAGAGGGCTTCAGGGGGAGCAGCTCCCTCATAAGAGTAGCCTTTCCAAATTAAAAAGGTTATTGCTTAAAACATCGTCTGTCAAATGGTGATAACCATGGAATGAGTCTTGGCCCTCAGTATGACAGTGTGCTCCCACCTCATACTGAGAGAACCTCAATTACAGATAGAGTTGTGCACATGGAAAAAAGAGTTGCTTTGCCCTCCTGATTTGACTAATGCTGCTCAGAAAAGTTTATCTAGGAGGAGCCTTTTCTCTGAGGCTCAATGTGAGTATGTCATTTTGCCTTCTGCTAAACCAGAAAAAAGAACCCTGAGCAGTCTGCCCAAATACTAATCTTAAAGAGCACTTTTCCAGCAAATGAGAAATTATTAATTGGGTAATATTTTATTAGCTACTCATGGGGTTTTCCTCATTCACTAATTAGGCAGCTGTCACAGATATTTTCTTTCGAATTAAAGTAGTGACCAGATATAGAAGAGAAAATGTGGCATCGTTTCTGTATGCTGCTCTGCAAACTTTTCTTTCTCCATTTGGCCTCTGAAAGCAGTCCAAGGTTTTCTGCCTCTTATAGAACAAGACTGTGATACCTAGATGGATTTACTAATGTTCCCTAGTACCGTAGAGGAGGAATGGGGCAGGACACATGCTGATTTCAGCTGCCAGCCAGACTCCTATATAGGAAACAGTCCTACTTCCTGTGGGAGCGTCTCTTGCTAGGAATGGAGTCTAGATCTCTTTAGGACCACGGCCTACATCTCTTCGGAAACCTGTGCTGTTGGGGTACTCTGACAAAGGGTGGTCTGAGTTGGACAGGAGACTGTCAGAGGCTGAATTTGGAAGGGTACATTTTGACTAATTCCCTATTTCCTGTCCCCCTCAAGCCTCTCTAGGAAGTAGGAACATAACAGGTTTCCCTTGCTGAACTGGGCAAGGGCTGGGGGAGAAAGTCTTATGCATATTCTCAGCCCTCTGACAGGAGTGTTGACATACCAACTCCTGACAGAAGGAACCCATTTGGTCCATTTAACCATTTGGTAAGGGGATGCCTTTTGAGGTTCACCACAGGAGTGTATCTACTTTGTCCCTAGCTGAACCAGAAGAATATGACACTGAGTAATCGGTGCCAGGTGTTTGACCGCTTCCAGGACACCATTTCACAGCACGTTGTCAAAGTGGACTTCTTGAACCGAATCCACAAGAAGCACCCTCCTAACCGCCGTGTGCTCCAGTCGGTCAAAAGAAGAAGCTTGAAGGTGAGTCACAACCTAGCGCCGCCGACTGGATGGTCTTCTCTGATTGCCTTCATGGAAATGACAGGGTCCTGGGTGTCTCAGCAAGTAATGAATATGACTGTGTTTTAATACTTAGAGGTAGGTGGTAAGGATTATGAAGGCCAAACCCTAAAGGAAGGCTTCAAACTTCAGGTCTCTAGTTTTTCTGAGAATAAATGCCTTTTAGACCCTCTTACCAAATTTAGATGTGCTCTGCTATTACTGCCCCCCTCACCTGGCACTCATGCCTCTGTTCCTGTTAGATGGCCCCTTTCCCAGAGCTGTCTGGTGAGGGGAAAGTGGCAGTAATTAAGCAAAGGGCAATGTGGAAAGTAAGAAACTGTCTCAGCTGAGGAACTTAAGGGGAAAATGTCTAAAAAAGAGTTAAATCTATTTTCCTAGGCTGCTGTTAATATATCACCAATACTCCAAATTGTGGTATTGCTATAGTAATACTTAACATTTGTAATGTACTTGACAGTTGCTAGTGTGTCCACAAAGATTGACAGAAAAATTTTCCTTATTGAAAATAATTTGGTGGTATGGAGGCTATTTCTTATAAACCATTCAATCCCCTCATTTATTTAACTTAGCCCAACACTGTATACCCATATATAAACTGGATTTTTCTCTTTTGAAATAATCCCACAAACTACCTTATGTGCCAGTAGAAACTAGCAATTCTCAAATATGGCCACTTGGTGGCAACCACACTTTAAAATCACACCACTCCCATCACTTCCAGTGGGTGTTAGCACCAGCAAGATGTTAACTGTTTGAAAATTGGGTCACAGACTCTTAACTGTGTAAATATTTATACTTCAATGGAAACACCAATTTTCCAAGATTAAGGTGTTTTCAGTTGAGGTTAGGGTATATTAGAGGTGATGTGCCTCATTCCTTAGTTAAGCAGATCTAAAAGATATCTAGACTGTGTAATTCACCCTGTAGATTTGGAAGAGAGCCTGTCTGCTGAAGTGAACAGGCCAGAAAGCCTTGATAAAATCCTGTCATTTTATGATGCTCCCTCTCATTTTTAAATGTTTTCTTGTTATTGAGAAAAATCCAAAGGCACGAGTCACCTGAAAAGCATTTTGTACTTGGACAATTTGAAAGTGAAATGAGGACTGTGGTACCACAAGACAGTAGTAGAGAACTGCTCCAGTTTTGTCTTGGAATGTTGACCTTTGTCTTTGACGTATAGCAGTGCAGGCAAAATAAGCTAAGAACTTTACATGTTTCTTGGGGATTCCTCTTCCCGTTACCCCTTCACTCTTCCCTAGGGGGCAAACTTAGATTAGCCTGCCACTCCATTTCTCCCCTCCCAGTTTTCATGGAACCAGATAAGCTCATGGTACCAGCCACCACTGTTAATGGTGATGACTCTTAATTCCATATTCCTTGCCTTTCTCCTTATATCCAGATGCATATCTGCCTGCCCATCCCACAAACACCTCAGTCTCAACCTGCCCGAGACCAAAAGTCTTCTGCCTCCAAATCTGCTCTTCCTCTTGTATTTCCTGTTTCAGCGAATGACAGTGATCTCTACCCAATCCCTCAAGCCAAAATTCTGGGAACCATTTTCAGCTCTTCTTCTCTTATCCTCCCTAAGGATTTGGTCACCAAATCTGTTGGTTCTCCAAATATTTTCCAAATCTACCAGGTGCTTTCATATCTCTGCCTTATGTGCTACTCTCCTACCCTATTTTCCCTTGGTCTCCCTGGAAGATTCTTCTCAACTTCTAAGTCTCGGCTCAAATACTGCCTTCCTGTAAAATCTCTCCTAATCCCAGGCTCCTGTCCCCTAGCTAGAAAGAAGCACTCTTATCTGTGGTGTTTTTTTATAGCTCCTTAGACATGCCTTTATTCTAGGATCCATTACATTGTATTGTAATGTTTCTCTGTTTATCTCCCCTACTAGACTGTGAGCTCCTTGAGGGCAGGGTTTAAATTTTTTCATCTTTGGATCTCTCGGACTTGGCACAGTGCCCAGACTCAAGAGGTGGTCAATAAATGTTGGTCGAATGTATGAATGATTCTTTGCTTGTGTGGCTCTTTCATTTTTACATGGTGTGTTTCAGAGTGTGTCTTCTGTCTTTGTGCAACAAAGAGGTCTTCAGTTGTTTCATGAATCACGAATGAATGGTTGAAGAAAACTGACATCGAGTGAGTGCTTATCATGAGCCAGGCCTCATGCTGAGCATTTCTGTCATGAATGTGACCTCATTTAACTTTTTGTCTCTCAGATATTGTCTCATTCACCTCCCAAACTTGACCCTAAGTAATAAGAGCCTAGGGTACCACTCTAAAGCCCTGTTCAGTGTCAGTCTTCCATTTTTCAGCCAAAGCAAAAGGTAGTATGCAGTGGTTTCTGGATTCTTTAGGCCTTAGAACTTAATGAAGAAAAGTGGGGTGTGTGCCTGCTGTTTCCAGTTCTGTGCCTTCTTAGGCTACTGTGTATATGTGTCAAGAGTCAAAGAGATGGTGGCACAGAGGAGTTGAAGCCTCCTGAGTCTCCTTGTCCCCAGAATGAATGATGGTCCTTTGGGCATCAGCACCACGGACAGAAGACCGTGGCTAGAGTAGAATCAACTGGAAATGTTGGCACTATCTGCCTCTCCTTCCACCTTCTGTCTATCCTAAACAGGTTCCCGATGCTATAAAATCTCAGTACCAGTTTCCACCCCCACTCATTGCACCCGCGGCCATTCGGGATGGGGAGCTGATCTGCAATGGGATCCCTGAGGAATCACAGATGCACCTTTTGAACTCTGAGCACTTAGCCACCCAGGCAGAGCAGCAAGAGGTGAGTGAAGACAGGGTTGGGATTCCAAATCTAATCTTCTATTATCTCACTGCAGCTATTGGAAATAGCTGTCATTCCTGTCCCGCCTTCTGCAACCCCACCTGCCCCCACCTTCACCCTCCAATAGTTGAATATTTCAGGGAGAACCTCTGGATCAGATCCTGAGGCAAGTAAGAGAACTACAGAGTCAACTAGTCTGCCTTCTCTCCATCAGTTCCCCAATGCTCTGTGAGACAGGCAAAAGTGTCTTATAGAAACTGCTTGGTAGACCCATAGAAAGACTAGGTGATAGCGCTGGACACACAGCAGGTGCTTAGGGTACTTGCTGAATATTGGTCACAAGGTGAGCCGTAGGGACAGAGCCAGAATGAGAATCCCAAGCTCTGCTGAGAATCCCAAGCTCTGCTAACCAGGGCATTGTCTGCTGAGTGTACCAACGAGTCTTGCTTGGGAATGGAAGTAGAATCCTGTCAAGAGTCAAGCACACCCTCTTTAGGCATTCACGATGGGACCTTGGAAACAGTGTTTATCAACTCTTCTGTAGCCCTGGCTACTGTGGCAGGAAGGACCAGCGCCTCCCAGGCCTCTTACCCTCCTCTCCTCTCCTCTCCTTCCATTGCAGTGGCTCTGTAGTGTTGTTGCGCTCCAGTGCAGCATATTGAAACATTTATCTGCTAAGCAGATGCCTTCGCATTGGGACTCTGAACAGACAGAGAAGGCTGATATTAAGCCTGTTATTGTGACTGACAGCTCAATCACCACCTCCCTGCAAACAGCTGACAAGGCACCTACTCCTTCCCACTATCCCTTGTCCTGCCCCTCAGGGATTAGCACCCAGAATTCCCTGAGCTGCTCTCCACCCCACCAACTCCCAGCCCTAGAGGACATCAGCTGCAGTTCTTGTGCGGAAAAATCCAAGAAAGCCCCCTGTGGGACTGCCAACGGGCCAGTGAACACAGAGGTGAAAGTCAATGGCCCACACCTCTACAGCAGCCCCACTGATTCCACGGACCCCCGGCGACTTCCAGGCGCCAACACCCCCCTACCGGGCCTCTCACACCGGCAAGGCTGGCCCCGGCCCCTCACGCCACCAGCAGCTGGGGGGCTTCAGAACCACACCGTCGGCATCATTGTGAAGACAGAGAATGCCACTGGCCCCAGCTCTTGCCCCCAGAGGAATTTGGTTCCTGTCCCAAGCCTGCCCCCTTCCATTCCCAGCTCTTGTGCCAGCATCGAGAACACCAGCACTTTGCAAAGAAAGACTGTCCAATCACAGATAGGACCTCCGTTGACAGATTCAAGGCCACTGGGCTCACCCCCAAATGCCTCCCGGGTGCTCACTCCCCCCCAAGCAGCAGGAGACGGTATCTTGGCCACAGGAGCCAACCAACGATTCTGCTCACCAGCGCCATCATCAGGTAAGTGCTGCCCAGCCCAAGGGTGATTCAAAGTAATTCTGTATTTTTGGCAAAAAAGACTTAAGCTTCAAACAAAAAAAAAAACCACACTTATATCTGAATATTTCAGAGGACTTTGATCCTCTGTATTTTTTGCCTTCTCCCCATTTCTGCAATAGAAGAGAAAGCACATGTTAACTTGTCCCCATTTTATAGGTATGACTGCTTAGGCTCTGAAAGCTTACATAATTTCGTTAAGGTGATCTACCAAGTCAGTGGCAGGATTGAAACTACAGCTTGGGTCTCCCGACTCTACCCTCCACATCTTCTAGGCCTAGTCTTCTACCTGTTCCATCGCCCTAGAGAAGACAGCATGTGCTCTGGAACCACCAGTCAGCCTGAGGTTCTGGGTGATGGCTTCACTGTTTTCATGAGCCACACCAGAGAATAGATAGATCCACACTTGATTCAGATTCACAGAGCCAGGGCATTTCCATGTCTGCGAAAGAAGGGTAGAAAGCAGCACTGCCTCCAGAGTAGCTGCAGAGTCAGATGCCCAGAGAGGTGGTTCTGATCCAAAAGCTTGCCGTTGGGCCACATTCCAAAAGGCAATCCCTTATGTCCATACTTGTCCTAGTGTGGACCTGCTTCTCAGCTATCTCCAGTCAGCACTCAGGACCTTGTGGTTGCTGACCCGGGCATCTGAACTGGGTCAGATGCTAGAATCCCCTGTGGTCTCCTGTGTGAACTGAAGCTCTCCTCACTAGTCAGCTGGGAGTCTTGGTAACCAGGTGACTGTGACTTCTCTGCATGAGAGGCCCCTGGTCTTAAGATGGTCCCTCTTCTCAGGCTTTTTTCCTTTGTTTCTTTTTTAATACCAACCTGGAAAGATTTTGCACCCTGTGAGTCAAACTTCAGTGGGCAGGAATTATAGGGGCAGGCACCACTTATGTGAATGAGTAGAGGCAGCAGGGAAGTAGTCATGGCCCAGAGAATGAAGATACCTCACCTCGTTCCCCAGAGCAGTGAATGTCACTGGTTCTCAGTGCTCTGGAGACTCCTGCGTGCCCGGGTGCATTGTCGTTCCATCTCCCCTTCCTCACCACACGTTTTTAGCTCTAGGAGTTCCAGAGCCTATGGGGTGAGAATCAAGAAGGGAACATCACCTTGGGTCCGAAATCCAGACCTGTCTCAGCAGTGGGGGATTGGACCGGTGGGTTTCCCTCAGGCGACGTAAGTAACAGTCTTCCTGCTCCGTCCCCAGATGGCAAGGTCAGCCCCGGCACGTTATCCATAGGAAGCGCTTTAACCGTACCCTCTTTCCCAGCCAACTCTACTGCCATGGTGGACCTCACCAACTCACTTCGAGCATTTATGGATGTCAATGGAGGTGAGTGAGCGAGCTGCTGCTCTACCACCAGCTGCTGTGGTGAAAATGCTGTTCCTATGCAGCATTCAGCTCATTTTTAAAAGGGACAGAAGGGATGCCTGATCTCAGGGCTGGGGAGATGGGTAGGGGAGTGGGGTAGGAAAATAAAAGTCCCTTCGCCTTTGTCTGCCTTATGCATGTACACAAACAAAGATGGAGGGAGAGAGTAGGTCCAAGATAACCAATGAGAAGAAAATCACTTTAGACAGATCACCTGGGCTTGCAGAACAAAACCAGGAGGAGTCTCCCTCCAAAGTCAAGGAGAACCAGGGCAGATCTTGATCTCTGTGAACAGAGGGTGGGTAGAAATCCAAGCCCCGATATTAGACATTCAGGCCCTCCCCCACACAGAAGCAAGTAGTTTATCTTGCCCTCCTTTCTAGGACCACTTTACCTACAGTCCAGCTACCCAACTCAACTGCAGGAGGCATGTGCAGAGGCTGCATTGGGGCATGTTTCTCACTGCAAATAGCTAATGAGATACGCAGCTCCAGATCCTTATACCACTTTGTAGTTTGTGGTGTTTGAGAAAAAGGACTTGGCTGGATTTTTTAAATGCTGAACCATTCGCTCTATGACCTTCACCTACTTCCATATTCCATTACCTCCTCAGCTGCTTTTTAAATCTTTCTTTTTGGTTAATAGAAATCGAGATAAATATGCTGGACGAGAAGCTGATCAAGTTTCTGGCCTTGCAGAGAATACATCAGCTTTTCCCCTCCCGGGTCCAAACTTCACCGGGCAGTGTCGGGGCACATCCGCTGGCTTCTGGAGGGCACCACACAGAAGGTGCGCGTGCACACCTGCCACCACACTGCACCGTCAGATCTCCCCTCGGTGTGAATGGCCATCTACCCTCCATGGAGAATCTCAACTTTCAATATCTCAGTCTTCCATGTGTGCCTTTAATGGGCTTAATAAAGTACCATGGTTTCTTTCCTCAGAAAACAAAAACAAAATGGTATCCACAGCTTTCAGCTCAGACTCAGTGAAGTCTGCTATAACTTTCTTTCATACACATCCACTTTAAGCCGCAGAAACAGCCATGAGCGCCTTTGGGTATATGTGGTGTGCTTTCTGCTCAGTTGCTTTCAAATATTCAAGTTAGACGCATTTCCAAAAGGTGAGAAATAGAATAACAGTTGGGCCAGCCTACTGGAAATTCTTCCCAAGAGGTTAACTCTTCTTAGGATGTCCCTTTGAGCATTAGCAGTAAAGAATGTGGTTCCCAGACCAGTAGCATCAGCATCAGAGAACTTGTTAGAAATGCAGAGCTCGGGCCCCACAGACCTACAGGATCAGAGTCTGCATTTTAACAAGATTTCTAGGCAATTCATGTGCACCTTAAAGTTTAAGAAACTGGTCTGTGCCTTCTTTTTTGTATGGCCTCCCTATAGTATCATCTGGTATATCCCTAACAAACAAGCAGCCCAGAAGCTTAAGGCACTGTCATCCTTGAATTCTATGACTGTCATCTAAGCTGGTCCCTCCCCGTGTTGGAAATGCTGTGGGTGGGAAGAGAGAGCCTCACCCTGAAGCCCAGTGTCAGATGTGAGTTGGAAAAGACTTCTTCATCCAGTGGGATTATTTTCTTCAGACCATGAGCCACAGGTCTGGGTTCTGAGTTTCTGAATTATCCTTTCCTTGTTTGTCTTGTAGTGCAAAGAAAGGAAGTACAGGCCCGAGCTGTGTTCTACCCTCTCTTAGGGTTGGGAGGAGCTGTGAACATGTGTTATCGAACCCTCTACATTGGGACAGGTGAGCCAGCTGGGAGAGGTACTGAGTCTGTTCAACCCTAAAGACTGAAATCCTTACCTTCAGAGGCTAGAAAGGGGTGAAGGAAGCCCTCTCCAAGGCTGCTTGGTTTAACCCAGCAGATGTCCCAACCAGAGGGACTAAGAAAGGAGACTGTCAGCTGCTTGTCTTCCCTTTTGCTTTGTGCCCAGTGTGGCATCAGGAAGGGCGAAAGTCAACTCTGACTGCTGCTCAGTAAGGCATTTTAAACACTGTAGGAAATACCCAAGGAGAGAGCAAATGCTTTGTCTCTGGAGGCCTTTGAAAAAGTGATGGGACTCACACATACCTGACCTTTAGTTAGCCCTTTATCTTGTACAGGAGGACAGATTAGCCCTTAGCCTAGACATTTCACTTTCTTTCAGATGATATGATTTATAGATCTTGCACCCCATGTTGTGCTCTCATGGAAATATCCCGTTCTCTTCAGTAACTTACTATTCCTCTCCGGGCAGCAGCCACATGTTTGAAAGGATCAGCTGGCAGGACAGCTGTTCTTTAGCGGGAGATTGAGAAAGACATCAGCTTTACTTGAAAAATACAAGGAGGCCTTTTGAGCCAAGCTTCTCTTGCTCGGGCCTGCTTCCACTTCTGGAAGTGTACTTTTCCTTCTAATAAAACTTTTCTACTGTTAAAAAAGAAAAGAAAGAAAAATACAAGGAGAGGGCCCTGAGCCTACCTGCCCCTGGAGATCTCTCCTAATGTCTGCCCAGAAGCTAATACCCTGCCCCCTCACGTCCCCCACACACACACCTTACAATCTGTTCTCTGCTTGCCTTTTCCTCTACTCCTGCCACTTCTTGAAGGAGCTGACATGGACGTGTGCCTTACAAACTATGGTCACTGTAACTACGTGTCCGGGAAACATGCCTGCATATTCTATGATGAGGTAAGGAGTAAGGATGGGGTGAGAAGGAGCTCTCCCAATCTGAGGCTTCTCCCAGGCACTGGGTTTTTGTTCAGCGGCTCCAGGATGAGGGGAAGGAGATAACAGGTCCTCTGCTTTTCTTCTCTCCCTGTCATCCTGGGAATAGTGTGTTGGGGTGAAAAGGGCATTCTACCATGATTCCCTGCTCCCTAAGAACAGGGCTACCATTTCCTTGAGATGGATCACGGGCTCAGCAGGGCAAGCCCACTCTAAAGCAGGGAAGGGGACCAGCATAGAAAGAAGCTAAGCTCTCTGGGTGCGGTCCTGAGTTCCATCTTCTCATGTGCCAGTGATTTCAACAGGAGCCAGTGCTGAGAAGGCAGAGTAAAGGAGCGGTGGGAGAGCAGGGGTGGGGGCTCTAGGAAGGAAGGCTTCCCTGAGGAGGTGAGTCTTGACCCCCAGTGGAAAGGGATAGGGAAAGAGGCATGACTGGGGAAGAAAGAGCTCCCCAGGTAGAGCAGCACAGTCTTCTCCATTGTCCTCTCTCCCCTTAGCCCCAGGCCCCACGCAGCAGACCACACATCTTATCTTCCCTCCTCCTCCTCAGAATACCAAACATTATGAGCTGTTAAACTACAGTGAGCATGGGACAACGGTGGACAATGTGCTGTATTCATGTGACTTCTCTGAGAAGACCCCGCCAACCCCCCCAAGCAGTATTGTTGCCAAAGTGCAGAGTGTCATCAGTAAGTTGGAGCAGAGGCCTGTGGCCACAAAGCCTAGCATTTTTGGACACATTCTTTAAGGCCCTGGTCAGAGTGGTTCTGGCTTGCTGCCAGTGGTGTGCTGTCTCATGCCTTCTCGGTCTCCTTGGCCCAGTTGTTGTTCATGGACCCAACAAAGGCCATGGATAAACAAGTGCTATGCACCCACTTATGTGTACACACCTATTTGGGGACTTCAGACTCCACTAGTCCTTTCTGAGCATGCGCCACCCCAGTCATACAGCAGTTAAAATGGGGGTCCAACTCTAGCAAATAGCCCAGATGGATGGGCTGCTCATTGTTCCTTTCCAGTGACCACCCCCTTTTTTCCCAGGGCGCCGCCGGCACCAGAAACAGGATGAAGAGCCAAGTGAGGAGGCAGCCGTGATGAGCTCCCAGGCCCAGGGGCCACAGCGGAGACCCTGCAACTGCAAAGCCAGCAGCTCAAGCTTGATTGGGGGCAGTGGGGCCGGCTGGGAAGGCACAGCCTTACTGCACCATGGCAGCTACATCAAGCTGGGGTGCTTGCAGTTTGTCTTCAGCATCACTGAGTTTGCGACCAAACAGCCCAAAGGCGATGCCAGCCTGCTGCAGGATGGGGTCTTGGCCGAGAAGCTCTCTCTCAAGCCCCACCAGGGTCCTGTACTGCGCTCCAACTCCGTTCCCTAGGACTGGCGGCTACCCCGTCACTGGCGTGTCCATCCAACCCAAGACTCCTGCAATGCAAAAATGTATACAAACCAAGCCCGGGTTTTTTCTATACTCCACCAGAAACCCTTCAACTACAATCTTTGCATGAAATGAAGAAAACCTTTTGACTGTTTTTTTTTTTTTTTTAATCCTTTTTCTTTTCTCAAGTTCTAGGGGGCATTTGCACATATATTTGTACTCAACATTTCATGGGAAAGCGGCAGACCCGAGCTGAGGAACAGCGTGGGCAGGGAGGGGGAAGGCCAATGGTCTGGACACTTCCTCCAATACAAAACCATTCCCTACCCACCTCCTGCTCTCTCCCCCTCGCCCGCCGTTGTAAAATAATCAGAAACTTGTTCTATTTTGTGGCAGTGACAATAGTTTTATATTAAAAGAAAAAATACAGTTTTCATACAGCAAAATCTATACAATATCATTGTTTTATTTAATATAAAGATCGCTACCCACCTTCCTTCCATGATTCCCAACCTCCAAGTTATTTTCCCTTTCTGCAGCGGTTGCACTACAGGTAGCTACTGTGTATTATGGACAAATGAGAAATGAATTCTTTTTCTGGCTGTCCATCTATTTTATTTCAAATAAGGAAAAGTGTATTTGGCTTTTGTGTAAATACATCTAGTGATGACATTTTTTCAATGTTTTTAAAAACTGTGTACAGTACTACATGTGGTAGAGCGTTTTCTTCAAATTGTCTATTGTAGCAAAGACGTTTTTGTCGTAAACCTGTTTTGTCTTCTTTTTTTGTTCTCTTGCCACTTCTCTTCCTCCCCCCCCGGCTCCCTCTTCTCCCACCCCCACAACTAGTACCAATGTACATAGTAATTGTAATGTTTTAGACTTTACAGAAACTTTCCTGTATTCTGTATATAAAAAAACAAAAATACTCCAAATTATGTTTTCTGCCTGTCTGTCCTACCTGTCATCACCCTTGGAGGAGACCCTCTCCAAGATCCTGGTCTTCCAGTCTCATTGAATAAGTATCATTCCCCTAAGGGAAGTTGGGAGAGGGGTGGTGGTGGTGAAAAGTGAGCCTAAGGTGAGTGGTGGGGAATGGAACAGTAGGAGTGCATCTGCTAAGGAGGACCGTTCTATGGCTTTGTGGGTGACTTGAGGGAGTTTCAAAGGCTTGATTATTTGACATGATCAGATTCTGCAAGATTCCAAGTATGCAGGTCCCTTGGAATCTTGCAGAATCTGATCATGTCAAATGTTCTAAAACCTAGACATTAAAACAAGCTGGCCTGATACCTCTGCATTCTGGTCTAGAAGCTTTAACCTACCTAAGAGTTGGGGTTGCCTTTGGTTCCAGTTGTTTGCTATTCTGAAGAAATATTTTATTCATCTTTTCTGAGAGAAGTCATAACACCTGGTTTTGTCCTAAGTTAGCCTTAGCTGGGCATAGAGCAATTCACTTATTGAAGTACTACCTGACCCTATTCTATGCCTGGTCCTTGCTAGGTCTTGAGTTTTGGTCTAGGGCATTTGGCCCCTTTCTCTTAGATCTTAGAATCTAGTGTGGAGTAATTTGTTGATTCATCTTTGGGGTATATCATGCAGAAAAATGAGAAATCCCATCTCTAGACCCAGCTATACCCTAAGTTATGTGACTTGGCAATCACCACTTCTCTACAACTGCAGTTCCTCAAAAGATGAGTCTAGTGCATTACCTTAATTCTAAGGCCTTGAGAACTCTCTTACTAAACCAAATTCCATCCTTTCCTCCTCACAACCCTTACATGAGAAACATCCAGGAAGTTGTTTTCTGTGGACAGTCTCTGACTACTCAGCTAGAGAGCACTTGTGTGTCTATCCCAGCAGTGTTCAAGTAGGTGGTACCTATTGGCCTGTCAGAATTTTGCCCTGGGGATGGAGGGGACATCCATTTAGCATTCCATCCCCACCTCATCCCACAGCATCTACAATTGAACCCTGAATCCACAGTGCAACTTAATAGAAAACTTCCCCTAGAATCTGAGGTCTAACCCAGGCTTTCACCTACCCATCTAGTTCTGTCCCTGACCTGATGGGCCTCTTGAACTCCCTAAGGGCAGAAACATGCGTGTTGTTCAGCTCCGAATTTCCAAGGCTAACCACACTGCTGGGTGCACCGTAAGTGCCAAACAATGGATACTAAATTGTACTGGATTTCTCAGGCAAGTCACCTGGCCAAGAATACCCTTACCCATGCCTCCCTAGCCATCCTCACCCATCTCACCATTGTCACTTCTGTTGATTGAAGGAGCTTCTTTACCCATTTCTTCCACCTGTGAGAAACGTTACAGAGATAAATTTCCTCTTGGAGGTCAGCTAAATGTTACACTCATTTCTTCCTCCTTCCCTTCAGAAATGGAGGAGGTGGGGGGCAGAGGCAAGGAGATACAGACAACTAATAAGTAAATCCTGACAGCCCTTAACTGATGAACACACCGCATCACCTCTCTTGGCCTCTATTGGAAGAACGGGGAAGAATTCTAGAAGCTGAAGGCAGGATTTGAGGATAGGAATGACAGGACTTACAGAGGAGACAAGGCATCCAGGGCCGAGTTTACTCTGACACAAAAGCCCTCATGTACATACATTTCTCCAGAAGGGAAGGACTCTGCTACATATACATAGAGGGCTCGTACACACCCTGTTAGCGCTCCTGCAAGTCCTCAGCTATAGGGCATCACACAAAGGGCAGTTACATACAATGTTCATTCAAGCACACACATTGGTAGAGACCAGATGCATACACACACCGGGAAAGGCTCTCAATGACATGAATACAAACATGTAAAAGTTGCTCACACAGGCACACATGGAGGATCCAGAGGCACAAACACCACCTGAAGGATGATCCCAGGTCTCACTGGCACGTTACACACCAAACTCTCATTCACATACTCACATGGCAGATGGATGCATGTACAGGCCTAGGGTGCGGATGCCACACACACAGGCATCTAGAATGAGTTCGTGCAGGCACACACCTAGAGGGCGCTCTTAAGGCCCAAATGCATACACGCACCTAGAAGGTGTTCTCACAAGCACAAACCCAGAGGACGCAGACGCATGCCTATGGGGCGCTCGCAGGGTCCACGTGCACACGCACGCACACACACCCTTCCCTGCCTGCCTCCCTCCGCCTTCGGGAGATTGAGGCGCGCCGAGCGCACTTCCAGACCACTGCGGGGAGGATCGGCAGCCGCCTGGCGGCGATCCTGGGCGGCGCGGGGCCTGGGCGGGAGCCCACGGACCCGGCGGTCATGGAGGCGCTGCTGCTGGGCGCGGGGTTGCTGCTGGGCGCCTACGTGCTTGTCTACTACAATCTGGTGAAGGCCCCGCCGTGCGGCGGGATCGCCAGCCTACGGGGCCGCACGGCGGTGGTCACAGGTGAGAGCAGGCGGGTCGGAGGGAGGCTCAGCTAGGCTTGGTGGGGGTGGAAATGAGGCTTAGCTAGGCTCCCGGCCGCCCTCCGCAGGCGCCAACAGCGGCATCGGGAAGATGACTGCGCTTGAGCTGGCCCGCCGGGGAGCGCGCGTAGTGCTGGCTTGTCGGAGTCGGGAACGCGGTGAGGCGGCTGCTTTCGACCTACGCCAGGTGAGGGAAGGCGGGGCGGGGTGGGACAGTGAACAGAGGACAGACACACCGAGACACAGAGGGGTGAGCAGACTGGCTCCAGGAGATCCAGACTCTGAGAGTGCGGTTCGGTTCCTTAAGTGCAGAAGAGGGGGTGCACAGTGGTGTAGTCATACAGGAAAGGGGCGCCAGATCCAAACTGGGTAATGGACTTCCTGAAGGAAGTAATTGCTGTTCTAAGACATTTAAGGATTATTAGAAGTTACAGTAATGAAAGACAGTATGTAAGGGAACAAGAGAGGAAACAGCATATGAAAAGGCCCTGAGGCAAGAAAGCTGGTCTGATTTAGAAAACGGGGAGTGGGGGTGGGGGGGACGTTAATGAGGCTGAGCACAGCATATGGGGAAAAGAAGCAAAATGAAGGAAGCTGGAAGCCCTTAAAGACCTCATCAAGGAGCTCAGATTTTATAGGGTAGGCAGTGGAGATCCAATGAAGGGTCCTCAGCAGGCTCTGGACTGTCAGAATAGCCTTTTGGAACCAAGAAACTTTGAGTGGCTGTGTGGTGCCTGGACTGGAGAGGGCAAGGGTGAGTGAAAGACCAATGAGAAATGTGCTGTAGATTTTAGGGAAAGGCAGAGGGGATGATGATAATAATAATAGCAAATATCTTCACAGTGCTGTGTGCCAGGTACTGTTCTAAGTATTTTACATATATTAACACATTTAATCCTCACAACAACTCTATGAGAAAGGTACTATTATTCTTCCAATCAGAAAGATTAAGTATCTTGCCCAAGGTCACACTATAGTAAGAGACAAAGTCAATATTTCTATATAGAGTTCACACACTTATCCACATCATTCTAATGCATAGGGGCAGGTGATGGTAATATTAGGAAGCAGACTCAGAATTTGGTGCCTAGGAACAGGGAAGAGGAGAAAGGTACTTGGTAACAAGCCCAGCCCTTACCGCTCCACAGGAGAGTGGGAACAATGAGATCATCTTCATGGCTTTGGACTTGGCCAGTCTGGCCTCCGTACGGGCCTTTGCCACTGCCTTCCTGAGCTCTGAGCCCCGGCTGGACATCCTCATCCACAATGCCGGTGAGGGTGCAGCAGGCCCTGTAGTGGGGGTGGCAGGTGGGCTGGGGGCAGTGGTTCCCCCCAGCAAGGCCTTGTTAGAGGCCAGTAGACATGTGAGAAGGATGCCCCCACCCCCATCTCACAGATGAGGACTCTGAGGCCTATGGGGATCCCTCCAGAGCAATTGTTCATGCCTAGCCTCTGCCCCAGGAATAAGTTCATGTGGCCGGACCCGTGAGCCCTTTAACCTGCTGCTGCGAGTGAACCACATCGGCCCCTTCCTGCTGACACATCTGCTGCTGCCTCGGCTGAAGACATGCGCCCCTAGCCGAGTGGTGGTGGTATCCTCAGCTGCCCACCAGCGAGGGCGCCTTGACTTCACACGCCTGGACCATCCAGTGGTAGGCTGGCGGCAGGAGCTGCGGGCATATGCTGACAGTAAGCTGGCCAATGTTTTGTTTGCCCGGGAGCTTGCCACTCAGCTTGAAGGCACTGGCGTCACCTGCTTTGCAGCCCACCCAGGTGAGGTCTGTCTCTTTGGCTGCTCTGCTTTGCTTTGATTCCTCCTACCCCATCCTTGCCCCATCCTATGCTCCCAATCTCTCAATGAACCATAGAATCTCAGAGGAGGGAAGAAGCATGGTCCAAGAAGAAACCTTTTCCTTACTGATCTTGGCACCAGGCTCTCCTTGTCTGGGTTCTTCTCTCACCACAAGCATAGATGCTGACTACTGGGTAGGGTATGGCCATGAATAAGACCCAGGTTCTCACCCCAACGAGCCATTTATATGCCTAAATTGACTATAATATGATGATAATGATAGCTATGATTATTCATTCAAGAAACATTTACTGAATACCTACTGTGTACCGGGCATTAATCTCAGTGCTAGGAATATAGTAGTGAACAAAACAAAAACCCTATTCTGAAAGAGTTTACATTCTAGTTTAAGGGAGGAGGATACCCCTAATAAATAAATATATACAATGGCAGGTAGTGATAAAGTGCTATGGAGAAAGACGGGGTGCTGTTTTATCTATGGCAGTCAAAGAAGACATCATAAAAGGTGACATTTGAATAGAAGTCTGAAGAAGATAAGAGAGTGACTTATGTGGCTTTCTGGGGAGAAGAGTGTAAAGAACATAGCAAATAGCAAGTGCTTGGTATGCTTGAGAAAGACCAGGGAGCCTGGTGTGTCTAGAACAGAGAGAAGGGGCAGTGGCATGAAATGAGGTATGGAGATGAGCTGGGTCATCTAGGGTCTGGAGGTCCACTCTAAGTATCTTGGCTTTTAGTCTGAATGAGTTAACTAATGAATAAGACCCATCCCTGCCTTCAGGGAACAGATTACAGGATAACAAGATCTGCCCTACCCCTATTACCATACTGCATTTTAGATAGTCATTGCCTGGGGCTCATGAGTAATTATAATGGTGACAATAATAAGCACAACTAATCTTTACAAGGCTTTTATTACATTCCACATCTCTAATGTCCAAAACAGTGGATGGTCTACCATAGATGTTAATAAATGTTTGCTGATTAAACGAAGGAACAGAACCTGAGCTAAAAGAAAAGATGGAGAGAGAATTGTTCCACATGGAAGACATAGCATGAGCAAAATCTGGGAGATGGGGATATACAAGGTGTTTGGATAGAGAAGAGGAGGCTTGCTGTTGGCAATGAGTAAGGACACCTTGTGGGGCCCCTGAATGCCTGGTAAACACTACCTTGGTGGCCCTGGAACTGGACTCTGTTCCCCACTCCCTTCTAGCCCTGTTTTCTCTGCTCCTACCCTGGGTCTTCACCCACTGTCCTCCCCACTCCATCCTTTCTCCTGTCCACAGGGCCTGTGAACTCGGAGCTATTCCTGCGCCACATTCCCGGATGGCTGCGCCCACTTTTGCGCCCACTGGCTTGGCTGGTGCTGCGGGCTCCAGGAGGGGGTGCCCAGACCCCCCTGTACTGTGCTCTACAGGAAGGCATTGAGCCCCTCAGTGGGAGATACTTTGCCAACTGCCATGTGGAGGAGGTGCCTCCAGCCGCCAGAGATGACCGGGCAGCTCACCGGCTGTGGGAGGCCAGCAAAAGCCTGGCAGGGCTTGGACCAGGGGAGGATGCCAGATCTGATGAAGACCCCCAGCCAAAGGACCCAGGGACCCCATCTTCTCTGAGCAGCTCCCACCCTGAGGAGTCCACAGTTTCTGAACCCTACCCCAGCCCTCAAAGCTCACCAGACTTGTCTAAGGTCACACACCGAATTCTGGTTAAAGCTGAACCTGAGCCCTAAGTCTCTGAACTCCCAGGCCCGGGTGCTTTCTGTGGCACTTGGTAGCCCTTGAAAACTTTACCTGTGTGCCAGGCCTTGGCCTGGCCATTGAGGAGTTCGCAGTTTTTACCTACCTCCATGGTTACTTTCTGGGGTTTCAAGGTATGTCCTGGACAGCTTTTTCTGATGGAAGGAAATAATGAGTGATTATTTCTTCCTGAGAATGACAGCCCAGATTGAGAAGGGTGTGTGTGTGTAATGTGCCAGACACTGCTTCTCAGGAATTTGAATTTCATATTTCCAGGCTCCACCCTTAGTGATGCTGATCACCTCTGGATGAGGGCTTGGGAATTTGAAATTTGATGTACCGCCAGCATTTAGAATTACTAAACTGGGCCCTTTGCAACCATGTAGCTAGGTAGTTAAATTATCCCCGTTTTACAGAGACGGGGTTAGGCAGCAGAGGTAAGAGACTTCTCCAAGCTCTCACAGTAAGAGTAGAGGCTGAGATTTGAACACAGGCGGTCTGGTTCCAGGGCTGACTGCTCTTAAGTTGGGTGCTGGGAGGTGAAGCAAGGAAGGGAAGTTGTTATCGGGGCGCCCCATGGGAGTCGAGGGACACCTTCCCGGGGTGCTTTAGGGCTGGGCCCCGCAAACCCGACCTGCGTATAATAAAGTATGTTGACTGCCGATGCTCCCGCTGGTTGCTGCCTCTCACGACATGCCGGCCCCGCCCTCCGCAGCCACACTTCCGGCGGGGCTGGCGGCCGCAGAGGGGCGCGGGTGAGCCGCCGCTGGGGGTGGTGGGATAGGCTGGGCGCGGCGGGCGGCCGCGGTGCGGGAGGGTGCTGGGTGCGGGCTGCCAGCTGCTATCCAGGTCTCTGCGGTCCCCGAGGGCTCTCCGTCCCGCCGGCGCCATGGGCAATTGCCACACCGTGGGGCCCAACGAGGCGCTGGTGGTTTCAGGTGAGGGGCAGCGAGGGAGGTGGGTCTGAGACGCCCAGTCCTGAGGGTGTTTGGGGCGGGCAATGTGCCTGGGAAGGTGAGTGAGGAGGGGGCTTGTGTTGGGTGCAGGGTTGGGGAGAGAACGGGGAAGGGTAGGCCAAGGAAGGGCTTCGAGGATGCGGGGCACTGCCGGGATTGGGGGACGAGATGGGGGCGCCAGGTGTCCGGCCTGAGCCTGCCGCGCTCCGGGCCGCACCAGAGACCCAGGAGAGACCCTCATACTTTCACTTTCGGTGCTCCGTGCCCTCCGGCACCCATCAGCGGCTCCTACCCCACCGCGTGTTTTCCTGTTTATCTCCTTTCTCCGCCTCTGCCCTAGGCAGTGTCCCCCTCTCCGTGGCCTTGGGGATCTCAAACTGCATCCTTGGGGTTCTGGGAGGGAGGTGACTGGAACACAGCTATTTGGCTGGATTCCAGCGCCCGGGATTGGAGGCGGGTCGCGCGCCTCTGGGAGGCAAGTGCCTGTCTGGGGAGGGGCACTGGGACATGGATCTTTTCTCCAGGCACCGTCAGACCCGTTAATTCCCAGCAGGCTGGGGCTTGCCGTTGTTTCCTGGCATTGCGCTCTTGGGAGATGCGGATGCGGCCTCTACAGGTTGAGAAACCGGATTCTGGGTTGTACCGCTCCCGTTGCAAAATGCTGCAAGCTCCAGAATTTCTGTGAGCTTAGGTGGGGCTTGGGGACTGCGGTATCAGAGAGAGGAGAGATATCTTTCGTTAAGACTGCTTTTTAAATTATATATTTAGGTACCTTGGAAGGTGGCTGAAGCCTTTCAAAGCACTAGTTTGTGCAGCAGCCCTGCCCCGCCAGTGCTCGGGAGAGTCTCCGTTTCCTGACAGCTAGCTTGGAGGCCTGTAACTGCAGGAGGAGTACCTCATGTCTTACTTCCCACTCTCAATGCCAGTTTTCAGCCTGTGTGCAGAATTGTTAGAGCTGGCTACAGAAGTGGGTACTAGCAGTGGGCTAAGCCAGGGATTGTACCTGCCCACCCTTGGAAAGGTCTGATAAATCCATTGGGGACTTTTACCCCAGAACATGACCTCTGGCTCTGTCTGGATCCCAAAATCAATCTCTCCACCGGAACAGGAAATTCCCATTCTCCCTTATCAGGATCTTACTTCTGTGAGGGAGATAAAACATTTCACTTCCCTAAGGACCCAAGATAGCCTTGGGATCAGGATGGAGATTGCCAAAGAACACTGAGGCCAGACTTTCACTTCTGTAAGACCTGGACCCATCTCCCAGCCCCAACTCCTAAAGAAGGCTTTTAGAACCCGAAGCTGCACTTTGTTTTCCTTGTAGGGTTTCTTTCTGGAAGCCCAGACTTTGAGCTGAGAGAAAACCTCCAATCCTGCCCCTTTGCAGTCTTGATGCTGAAGGGCGAGAGGATCCCCTGAGATGGGCTGCTCTGTACCATCTAGTTGTCAGCAACCTGGTCCCCTGCCCAAAGAACAATGCAGTGCTAGCTTGGAAGCTGTTTTAGGGGTGGCGAGAGTAGGCTGTGCTGAGAATTGAGGGCGCTAGAGTCAAGAGTGGGAGGAAGAGGGAGGGATGATGTCTAGCGTAATAGTACCTTCGGGTTTGAGATGATCAAACTTAGATGCAGCTTCCTCTTGCACATGGTCTCCCAGGAGAATAGAGCAATTACTCCTAGCCCTGCCCCGACCTGGTTACCTGGGTTTGCATCTAAGTCCAGGGTCATCTCACTAAGCACAATTTCAGAAGAAGGATGCTGATACATCTCATGGTCATCTTTTTCACCTGAAAAGTCTGGAGTTTCTTCTAGTTGTCTAACCTTCATTCTACAATATAAAACCTTTTTCTCTATTTCTATTTCAGGAATTTTAAAGGGGAATCCAAATACTGTACATCTTTCTCTCATCTCTATAATAGGTCAGAGGTTCTTAACCTGGGGTTTGTGGATAGGCATTTGGTGGGGGGGAGTGCATTTTTTATTTTCTTAACTAAAATTTAGCATTTCCCATTACTATGAATGTCAGTCACAGTCCATGATGGTATTAGCAGATATTTTCCTACCATACTGCAGTCATTGTAGTATCTTAAAAATCATTTATGCTCATCATTACTTTGAAGTTAAACCAGTTATTAAATCTACCATAGACCTTATTATTTCATGTGTTACACTGTCACACATATGACTATGTATTTTGTATATTTATTTTGTATGTTTTGATAACTTTCAATATAATTTGTTTCTTCTGTATTGTATGCATTTATCAACATCCTAAACATTGCTGGACTACCAAGGGGATTTGTGGCTCAAAAAAAGGCTGATTCCTTTTGTAGAGTATGGTCTTCTGGACTAATAGGAAGAAAGAGGTGGAAGGGGGAGGACAGGAAGGGAAGGGAGTTTTCCTCAGAGGGCAGAGTAAAGGCTTTGTCTGGGGTGGGCCTAAGAGTGGGGCTGAGGTTATCTAGGAGTGTTTTGTGATTCTTCAGCTTAGTTAGGACAGAGGAAAGCAAGCTGTCTTAGAAAAAGTAAGATAAAATTAGGAGAGGTTTCCAGGTCTCAAGACAGACTAGGATAGTCAAAGAAGGGGCACCTATGTGTCCTCCTTTGGGATTGGTGGTTGGGCTCAGTGTGACCAGGAAGCTATGAGGAAGATGCTTTCCAGGGGAGGAGGCTGCTGGGGGCGGGGCAGTCTGGCAATCTCAGCTTCCTGTTGTTGCTACCCCTGGGAATCTGGCCATGTTGCCCTTGGCCAAAGCCCTGCTTGAGTTCCGGCAGGCTGCTCCCAAGGTCAAAGAATAAGTTAAAGGTAGAGGGTAGATACCCCCCACCCTCCCCTCCCCAGGCCTCCCCCATCCCACCCCACCGCTACCACCTCCTCCCCTAGCACTTTTGATGAGAAAAGTGCCCTGGAGCTGGCTGGAGGCAGCCATGCCGCAGCCCACACCAGGCCAGAAGAAGTGGAACAAGCTGTGATTTTTTTCCCCCACCCCCTGAACAAGCTGTGATTCTTGACCATCTTCCAGTTTCACTGGATCCCGAGATGGTTTAGGTTTCAGATTGACTGCTTGTCCTTAGAGGCCTCCTGCACCCCACTCCCCAGAGCAGAGAAGCCTGCAACAGCTTCCATTGAAAAGCAGCCTTATGGACAGGTATTTCCACCACAGAGAAAAAGAGATTTAAGACCTCCTCTTCTCACTTCTACTCACATGTAGGCCGCTCTTTGCTCCCTGGACCTCTGT
>NW_024349799.1:13011805-13074194 GCF_902729225.1 Pteropus medius | reverse complement strand
TTTTTTTTTTTTTTACTATACAAATCACACTTCCTTTGAATCATGTTTCCTGTACATATCTGCACTACAAGTGAACTGCCACTCTAGCTTTTATGAAAGTTTTCCTGAACTTGATGAGTAATTTTGGCATTGACAAGAGAGTTTGCAATAAGAATTTCAAGACTTGATTTTTCTCCTTTCTGTACAGAGAGCATGCTGAACATGTCCACAGCATGAATCTGGGGCCAGGCCAGATTCAACATTCTGTTTAGTGGATAGTTTCCAGGAATCACTCCCTTTTTAAACCTTTTCCCTTTTCACTTCTCCCATCGGTACCATGAGTTGGCCTTTGTTTTGAGGCCTTGCCTTCTGCATCTGCTCCCACAAGAGGAAAAGAGTCACTCTGAACCCCTGAGAATAGAGAACCAGCTTCACTAAGATGTATCTACCAGGCATGAGCAAGGCTCCCACCTTGACTCTCCTCTTTCAAGATAGGACTTGTATCTTCATTTCTGTGTCCCTGGTACAGAAAATATTCTGCTTGTTTGTTGAATGAATATCTGAATAGTTGAATGAAAAATGGAAGTTTTTTCTACTCACTCCTGCCCACTGACTTCTTCTGCTCCCTGAAAGCACTTACATTCTGAGCTACTCACTGGATTTCTTCCTTTTTATGCAAATTGTTTGTCTACCAAACTAGATTCCCAGGCCCTGAAGGGCATGTCTCACATTTCTGAGCATGTAACTCAGCACCTGGCAACCCATAGAGGGAGTTGTCAAGTATCGGAGCAGATAAAGGCCCAGGGTTGTTGGACAAATGCGGGTAGACAAACACAAGAGCTGACTAACCAGCAGTACTTTGCTTTGCTTTCCAGGGGGCTGTTGTGGTTCAGACTATAAACAGTATGTGTTTGGCGGCTGGGCCTGGGCCTGGTGGTGTATCTCCGATACTCAGAGGTAAGTGCCGGGGGGCTCTGGAAACTAGTATCTTGGTGGGCAAGGGAGAAAAAGGTTTCTAGCCTTTTCCCTTCACTCCACAGGTCAGCTAGAGCATCTGCCACTTGCCACATTTCATTCTTGGGGTGGGGGGTCTCCTAAGAAGCAGACAGAATGGGTCGCTCAGGGATGCTAGAGGTCTGTCTATGGGCACCTCCTTAGTGGATGTGCTTTTTTCCACTGGAGGCATCACTTCTGTCCCAGAGAATTCAGATTCCTGCCCAGGCAGAATCCTAATGCCCTGATTCTAGTTCAAAGTTATTCATGAAGCCTTAATTATACACCCTGTTTGGAGTGGGTTTGGGAGGGAGGAAAAGCTGAAGGGACCTCTTACGTGCATCCTCACTTGTGCAGGCTCTGAGACAATGCAGGTAGAGGTAAATAACAGAGAATGAATTTACAGTCTGAAGTGGCTCTGTGACAGCAGCTGGTTAGAGACCAGGGGTGGGGATCTAAGGAATTGGTAGCAGGGCCAGGCAAGAAAGGTCTGGACCTCTTAAATCAATCTGGAAAGACTAGAGGAAGGGATATTTTAGCTCCCCAGAGAGCCCACCACCAAGCTGTATCTGCAGGCTACCCCAGAGCTCCTGGTAGAGCCAGGCTTGGCTTGGACCTTTCCTGTCACCCTCACTGCCTACACAAAAGGAGATGAGACATGCCAGCCACCTTTCCACCATCACCCCCTTCCTGATTATGGAAGATGGGGGAAGGGGCCCAGATCCTTCTAGTCCAGGACCCAGGCAACAAGGGCAGCAGAGCTGTGAAGGTGTGCACACGTGGGGGGCATGGGCTATCATCCTGAAGGGGAAGTGATGGAGATTCCAGTGGAAATCCCCCCCAGCCTCAGCCCTACCAGTCAGCAGAGAGAAGCCCCATGACTTCACTGAGCTGTTAGTGCTTGGGGCTCCAGGGAGTCTGAGGGTGTTGGCTAGGGTCAGGGGCATGGGAAACATGTTACACTTTTTAACTTCACTGATTTCCCAGTAACCCCCCCTCCACTCTCCCATCTCTCCCTTCCTTTGTCTGAGTGGAGGGATCTTGGGTAACTCTTTTGGCCCAAGGCCGGAGTGTCACAAAGTAATACTGGTCACAGCTTTCTCTCAGAAGGCTCCTAGGCACTCCTGAGTAGTCCAGTTGGTCTGTCAGAAAACATGGGGCACCCTCTCTAGAGACACTGCCACCCTACCCCACATGCCATGCAGTCCTGGGATGACAGAATATCTTGTCCAGAACACCTTGACATACAACCAAGCCTGGAGAGTTTGCCGCTTGCCCAGAGACCTATCCTGCATGAGCTTTCACTGCTAAAACAACAACCCTGCAGCTCCACGTTCTTGGGCCCCGCTCCTGCTTCTTGCTCCAAGAAACAGAGCCCCAAGACAGGGCCAAGCTCCCATGACAACAGATTTGGAAGTGAGGAGTGGAGGGCCTTGTACCTTGCTCTAGGAAACTGATCTCACACACCCAGGCTCAGCATCTTCCCTCTGGTCCCACTTGCTGGGCAGTCTGAGTCTACAGCCCTTCCCCTTCTTGGACCCTGTCCTGGGGGCAGCCCCTTCCCTAGTCTGCTTGGGGGACATCCCCACAAGCTGAGGCCTTTATTTCCCTAGGCTAGCAGGAACCTCTCAGGTCAGAGTAGAGGCTTCTAACCCAGCCTGGATCCTCACCTTCCCTTTTGAGGTACTTTCCACAGCCATCCTACCTTTCACCCACCCTTAGTGTCAGCCATTCTTCTCCAGGCTCAGTGAAGTCCCTCCTGCTGCACTTTGCTGTTGCATCCTATACTTTCATGAGGCCTGATGTAGGCACCTCTCTCCTTGCCTGAGCAATTCCTCTACCTCTGGCATCTGAGCTGCAGCCTCCCATCTTCCCTCCTTCCTTCCCTCCCTCTCTCCTATTTCCCTCTTTCCTCCTTTCCCAGAAGAGAGGTTGGTGGGTTCCTGTCTGAACCAGGTCTAGAGTCCTCTCAGGCCCATGGGTGCTTAGTGGTAGGGGCTTGAATGAAGGCAGCCTTTTGCACATCTGCATGGCCACAGTCCCCAGGGCTGGCATGTACGAGTTGAGGTGGGGGTCCCCTTTTCCTCCAACCCACCTGCTTCTCCAGCCTCAGTCTCTGTCCTTCCTTTCTCTGGTTCAGGGAAGCCTTCCACGCTGTTCACAGCCTGGCCTCTGCCTGGACCACTGCCCTACACACACACAGTCATGCACACACGCTGCTCTAGGGAGGCTCAGCTGGGGTCAGCCAAGTAGCTTTGAGGCACCTTATTTTCTTTGCCATGACTCCCTCCTCTGCCTGTGCCCAACATTGGAAATTCCAAAGTGAATTACTCTGTCATCTCCCAGGGTATGTCATGTCCCTGTGAATATTCTGGCAGGGGCACACTTTCTCCCCCAGCCTTCCTTGACACACCACCACCCCAAAATTAGAAAATCCAAAATTTTCTTTGGGCTTTTCTGGCCCTAAATTGTCTTCTTAGTGACATGTAGCACAGACCTTGAGAGTGTGTGCCCCAAGCAGATTCGGTATTTGCTGTGGCTCATCAATCCCCAGAGTGGCCGCTACCTCCCAGTTTCTGAAAACACAGGTTTGCCTGTGTTTGGAGGGTGGACTTGAAGCTAAGTCTCTCAGATCATGCCAGAAACGTCCAAGGAAAGAGAAGTGATGAGCAACCCGGGTGCCCTGCACACAGGCCTCCTGACCTCAAAACACAGACCCAGGGCATCAACAGGCTTTTCCTCCAGCCCAGCAGCTCCTCCTTGGAAGGGTATGGGGACTAGAGAAGAGACCCAGAGGCCTCAAGCCAGCAAAGACAGGTCTTTGTCCCCCTACAGCCCTAGGCTGCGCTGGTAGTGGTGGGGCTGAAATATGGAGAGCAACCCTGCCCCCAGGCATCAGGCATTGGTGCTTATCTGGTAACCACTGTGTGTATTTGCTGTGTCCCCTCCTACCCCTTCCTGTCCCTGCCTCTCCCTACCCCATGGCTGCTTCTCAGACTGTCTCTGGAGGTTATGACCATCCTGTGTCGCTGTGAGAATATTGAGACGTCGGAGGGGGTCCCGCTATTCGTAACAGGGGTTGCACAGGTAATAACCCACCTGCTTCCTCCTCTGTGTCTAACCTTCTCTCTTCCTGCCCTGTGGGGCCTAGCAAGAAGGAGCCAATGGACTCCCTTCCTAAGAGTATGCCTCCCTCTCCTCTGCTTCCACTTCTGCTGCTCTGGAAGCTCTGCCAAAATCTACCAGTGGGTATCCTTAGATGCCAAGCCTAAATTGGGAGTAAGTCGAGGCAGGAGACACAGGCCCTTATGTGACAGAGCTGAGCTGTCTGGGTGGGGAGGGTTCAGTCCTATCTACTGCTAAATTCCTAGTCCTCCAGGTACCATGGAGCCCCTTGCTAGCCCCTTCTCCAGGCTGACACCCCAGTGTCAAGCCCTAGCCCTCCTCCTTACAAGGCCAGAAGATGGGTCTCATGGGGAGTTCTGGTCACCAAGCCCTTTGGCCCCCTTCAACCTCTTTGACAGGCCTGAGCAAGAAGAGCCTTGGTAATTCCCTGCCCCTAATTCTTTGTTGAGAGGCCTTTGAACAGATTTCTTGTCACTAGGCTTCAGTTTCCCTGTTGTGAAATGAGAATGATGCCTTCTCTGTGCCTTGTAGGGATATTGGAAAGACAAGTAAAACAATATGAGGGCACTTTGGGATATTTGGGACGGAAGTGCTAGAGAAACCCAGGCTTTATTACGAATACGATCTTACTTTGAAAAGCAAGTGACCTGGTATCTCACTCTTCATTACCATGTAGCAGTAGCTGGTGAAATCCATTCTTAAGCCAGAGCATTTAGTAACTCTGGGTGCTAATGTGTAGGTTCCCATCTTCATTGCTTCATTCATCAACTCTCTGTTGAGTGCCTTCTCAGTTCCAAGCACTACGAATGCTGGAGTGAACATCAGAAAGGCCCTGCCCCCTCAGAGCCTGCATGCTGGTGGGTCCCCAGGCTGGAAGAGACCTAAGTGTCGCCTTACCTATTGCCTTACCATGCATGAAATTGCCCTTCAGCCTTCTCAGGCAAAAACTCTACACCACCACTCCCTTCCTCACCCATCCTGCCATCTAATCAGGAAGGGGACTCCCCATCTCATCTGCCCCTTGTAGCCGTGGGAGGGCAGGCTTCCGCACAGAAGTCTGAGAAGCTCAGAGCACCTTGCGTGGAATGGGCAGAGCCCTGGCTTTCTTTGGCACCCATCTAAAGCAGCCCTATTCCCCCTCCAAACACACTACTCTACTTGAAATAACTGCAAATGCCCAGGTCCCTTTTAAGCTTGGTGATATGGACCTTTAAGCCTCAGACTGTCTGGACAGAACAAGTCTTTCTATGGTTAGTGCTCCTTGGACAGGAAACTCTGATGTGGCCCCAGCCTTCATTCCCCACTTGACCACCCCTGGGGCCCAACCCCTGAGGGTAGGCTTCACACCTTAGCCTGTTGCCAAGTAGAGGGACTATGAAGCACTTATCTGGCAAGGGGCAGATGCAGAATCACTTCCTCTTGACCCAGCAGTGGACATACTCCCAGCTGGCCAGGCCACCAGGCAGAGCTTTTCTAGGCAGCTTCCTGGAGCATCCCAGGGTGCTGAGCAAACCCAGGGATCAGATGAGGGCCCCCAAGAGAAGTTTAGCTGACACCCTTGGACAACTTAAAGAGCACAGCCTGGAGTACCAGCACTTACTTGCTATCCCAGGATACACACACAGCTACACCTGGACTCTTCCCCAACCCCTCAACCAGACCACTGCATCAACTTCTTCTCTACTTCCTTTTCCCAGTCTTCAAGCCAAGCTGATTTGAACAGAGGACATGGGTAGCATGCCCATCCTCCTTCCTCTGGAGCCACCAGTACCCACCCTGCCCTGCCTTCCCACCTATCTCCTCACATTCTCCCAACAACCCCTTGGGGAATCTTCCCCACCCTCCTCCACAACAGGACCCCTGGCCCATCCCAGCCGGAGCAGTGAAGTATTGGACTCTTCCCACATCACAGGCCCTGGGCCCCCAGACCCATGTCCCTGTTTTGCATTTCTTGGCAGGATTTCCCTAGAGATTATGACGTTGCAGCCCCGCTGCGAGGACGTAGAGACGGCCGAGGGGGTAGCTTTAACTGTGACGGGTGTCGCCCAGGTATAGTAACTCAGCAGCCCCACGCATGACCGTTGAGCTCCCTCGTCCCATGCTGGGGTGGTGGGGAGGGGAGGAGAGGACAGCAGCCAGAGGCAGTTTCTCTCCAGCACCCCTGCCCCCACCCCCCTTCCAAGAGAGGGTCATTGCCACTGGAACATGCTCACTCGGCCCTTGGCCACCCAGCAGGACTAACAGATACCCACTTCTCTCCTCAGCGGGCTCACGAGGGACAGAACCAGTGCTGAGGGCTCCTGTCTAACTAATCCCACCCCATTCTTTGCAGGTGTCGGAAATGCCAGGCCCCAGAATCCAAGCTTTTCCTGTTGCCTGGGTAGGGGGCTAGAGGGGTGGGGACCAAAGGGTGAAGCCAGGTGAGGCAGAGCAGCTCTGGGCTCTGGAGTCAGAGGTTGCATTATATTCCTAGCTCAGTGCCTGGGTGAGGGGCTTTCCGCCCTACTCCACCTCTCGACTTCATGGGGTAGACAGATTAAACCATGTTTTAGGCCTCTGGTGAGGGGGTTGTTGGCCTACTACTTTGGGAAGGAAAGGCAGGAAGATGCCTACCCTCGGTGGCAAGCCCTGGACCTGTTCCCTGTTCTGTCCAGGTCCTCTTTCCTAGTCTGTCGCTCTGTCCCTATTGCTCATTGTCCTTTTTATGTTCTCTGCCCCTCAGTCTACAGGTCTCCCACCTGTGGGAAGCCTGGAACGGAGGATTTGGCTAATGAGGGAAAAATGAGTGGGCTGGAGGGGTTGGGGGGACGAGCCCCATATGCCCAGGAGAGAGTCCTGGGGCTGCCAGTGAGGATGAAATTTCTCTGTGAGAATCCCTTGTGTGCTATCCCCACTAGAGGCCTCAGACAGACTCCACCCCATCCCCCAGCCCCTAGGCCTCCAGGTCTGAAAAAGGAGGGGAGGGGCATAGCCACCACCCTCCGCACCTGGGTCTGGGGCTTTCATCTGCCACCCTCCAGCCTGGCTCAGGTGCCTCTGTGACCACTGGCAGGTGAAGATCATGACAGAGAAAGAGCTCCTGGCTGTGGCCTGCGAGCAGTTCCTGGGCAAGAATGTGCAAGACATCAAGAACGTTGTTCTGCAGACCCTAGAGGGGCACCTGCGCTCCATCCTCGGTGAGACTCTCCCCAGCTCAGGGACCTCCCTGCTGTCTTCGAGGAGCGTCACAGGGTCCCCAAGCCAGGGCCAGAGAGGGGTGCAGGGTGGGGCAGGGGGATCCATCAGGCCCACCAAGGTTTCTAGATGAAAAGCCAAAACATTTTCCCTGAAGTATTTCCTTTCAAAACTTCAGATGACTTGAGTGAAAGGGAGGGCATAAGGGTGGGGGTGAGGGGCTGCCAGTCTGGTCAGGCAGCTAGTACTGCTTGGAATACTTTTCTTCATCCAGCCTGGACTCTGCAGATGGATGATAAACACGGTTAAGAAGAAACCAGGAAGACCCAGATCATACTGCACAACCCCTGTATACCCTCAGACCTCTACTTGCATGCCTCCTTCTTTTCCTAGCTGGCTGGGCCCCCTGGGGAGTCAGCCCATGATCCCTCTGCCCCCAGGGACCCTGACCGTGGAACAGATTTATCAGGACCGGGACCAGTTTGCCAAGCTGGTGCGGGAGGTGGCAGCCCCAGACGTCGGGCGCATGGGCATTGAGATCCTGAGCTTCACCATCAAGGTGTGGTGGGAAGGCTATAGCCCCCTGTGTCCATCTGGGAGTGGGAGGGAGGCTTGGCAGGAGGGGCACCTTTGTGCCTATGACTGTTCCCAAGGATGACTCCCTTTTCCCTCCCCAGGATGTGTATGACAAAGTAGACTATCTGAGCTCCCTGGGCAAGACACAGACTGCCGTAGTTCAGAGAGATGCTGACATCGGGGTGGCCGAGGCCGAGCGGGATGCAGGCATTCGGGTATGTGGGCTTTCCCATTCCCAGAAACAGGGTGCTCAGGGGTGGTGGTACCATAGTTGCTAAGAGAACCCTCAGCACCTGCCCCTCTTGCTCCCAGGAAGCCGAGTGCAAGAAGGAGATGCTAGACGTGAAATTCATGGCAGACACCAAGATCGCTGACTCCAAGCGAGCCTTTGAACTGCAAAAGTCAGCCTTCAGTGAGGAAGTTAACATCAAGGTGAGAAGCTATAAGGCCCCTGGGTTGGGGCTCGTGGCCTAAGGCTTGGTGGCCAGGCCTTGACATACTGACCACACTTCTGCCACAGACAGCAGAGGCCCAGCTGGCCTATGAGCTACAAGGGGCCCGTGAGCAGCAGAAGATCCGTCAGGAAGAGATTGAAATTGAGATTGTGCAGCGTAAAAAGCAGATTGCAGTGGAGGCACAAGAGATCCTGCGTACAGACAAGGAGCTTATTGCCACGGTGCGCCGCCCAGCTGAGGCTGAGGCCCACCGGATACAGCAGATAGCTGAGGGTGAAAAGTGAGTGCTGCTGGGTATTGGGCTGGGGCATTAGTCAGGCTCCTCTGCCATGCATGCTCCCCCCTCCCCACTCTCCTGACCACAGTTTGGAAACTAGTTCCTCTGTCCCTGTGCACTCATTTTGAAGAACACGAGATTGTTGTTAGGAAAACTGACTTAGATAAAGGAGATGTGAAGACCTGGTATAGTGTTTGGCCCAGAGGGCATCCTGGTTAATTACCTCCCTCCATTTACATCTGGGAGCCCATAGCCTCTCCCTGGCCAGAGCCAGAATGCCAGGGCCCCCCTCTTCACAGATTCCCCCACCCGACACCTGCAAGAGCAGAGGGCTTAAGGGTTTGTGAGTCCCCAGGCAAGGCATGAGGGACCCCTGGCACTTCCCACTGATTCTGCCTGGCCTGGACTTCCTAGGGTGAAGCAGGTCCTCTTGGCTCAGGCAGAGGCTGAGAAGATTCGCAAAATCGGTGAGGCGGAGGCATCAGTCATCGAGGCGATGGGCAAGGCAGAGGCTGAGCGGATGAAGCTCAAGGCTGAGGCCTACCAGAAATACGGGGACTCCGCCAAGATGGCCTTGGTGCTGGAGGCCCTGCCCCAGGTGAGGCTCCCACCCAAGGCTGGGATTAGCTAGGCATGTGCCAGAACTTTTTGGGGCCTTTTCAGGAACACAGCAACAGGTGGATTAAATGGGGGCGTACTCAGCATGGGGCAGGAACCCTACAATAGGCATAGGCTTGTCCCTGATTCACTGGGCCTCCCGGACCATGGCTTGCAAATAGGGGCCACCCAGGCTGCTTTGGGGTTCGCGTGAGATGGAGAAAGGAGGGAGAAATGCTGAACAGAGTAGGTGGACTGAACCAACCAAGCGCTTCTCCCACCTTACATCCTAGATTGCTGCTAAAATTGCCGCCCCACTGACCAAAGTTGATGAAATTGTGATCCTCAGCGGTGACAACAACAAGGTGACATCAGAAGTGAACCGACTGCTGGCTGAGCTGCCTGCCTCTGTGCATGCCCTTACAGGCGTGGACCTATCTAAGGTGTGTACCTTGCTAGCCACGGTGGGATTACCTGGGCAGTCTGCTGGACTGACCCAAGCGAAGTGGTTGTGGGCCCCAGAGCCACGGCCTCATGGCATCTCCCATTCTTGCAGATACCCCTGATCAAGAAGGCCACCGGTGCACAGGTGTGAGGCTCCTGAAGGCCCACACCTTTCAGCAGCCGCCCGCCCCTCCCTTCAGCACCCGTTTTAATACCACAAGGACAACGGGAACGTTACTGACTCTGGTGCCTTATTTTATAGGAACCAGAAGTGCTGTGTGTTCAGGCCTTCTTTTCTCTGGCTGTTTTCCCTTCTGTCTCTGTCTCCTTTTCTTCTTCTCTACCCCACACCCTCACTTTCACTGCCACATCCATCTGGTGTGTCTCTTCCACCCTCATATTCATGTACGTATGTCTCTTCTTTTGTCTCTTTTTCTCTCTTTCCTCCTACCCACCCTCTACACTCATCATGTAGTTTAAGCTGAAGATGTTTATTATAATCACTGTCTGTCTGTGGGGGGTGGTCCTACTGCCCCTCAGAATCTTGGTGCCTTGAAGTTCTCTGTGTATCTGTCCTCCTCCCTGTGGCCCTGGCAAGAGCTCAGCATGAGTGCAAGGGGTCTGGGTAGGACAGTCCTCTCTCCTCTCCTGGCCTGGACTTCTCAACCCCAAACCGTACCCTGGGAAGCCCTCAGCCTCACCCACTCTAGCCCCTCTAGGCCTAGGTAGCTGTGGCCTACAGGCCCAGAACCATTGCCTTCACTTCGCCCCTCCCCAGCCCCAGGCCTACTGTCATACCTTACCCCTCCCCTCCCCCCAACCCCAGGGGCACAGAAGCAAGGCCTCCTGTTTATAGCAGCTCCTTCCGTTTACTACTGCCTTAGGAGGCCCCCGCTTGTGCTCAGGGAAGTCCCCTTCATGGACATGTCCCTGCTAGGTGGAGTGAGGCTTGGTCTTAGTTATGCTAAGCCTTTCTGGGATCAAAGTCCAGCCCTGTTGGGGACTAGAAAGTCCGTAGACCTTCTTCCTGCTAGGGCCACACTGTCCTGGGTATTGGGCTGGGCCCTTCCAGCGGGCAAGGCTGTGCCAGCCCCATACAGAATTGAGTGCTGTAGACTTTCTTCCTGGCGGGAGTGACAGAATTCCAGCCATGGGGAAGCAGCCCAGTCCTCTGTCTCCTTGCTCTACTGGAGGCAGAAGAGCACAGGCAACCTGGCAGGGGTGCTTTGGGTATCCTATGGTCCCAGTCCCACACCCCTGGCCCTGGCCCTGCCCCAGCCTGTGTGGCTGTTCCTGCATGTGGATGCTGCATGTTTGGTCTGGGGCTTGGATGCTGCACTGCCCCACTGCCTGTCCCTTCTGGTAAAATAAAGATCTGTTATGCCTATGCCCTGTATTGTGTCTTCTGTGAGGGGAGAGACTGGAACCAAGAACCAACCAGGTGGCCCTCCCACATACCCCTTCATCCTGAAGGTTACACTTTTCCTGTCCTTCCCCACCCTAGCCACTGGGGGGCATCAGCACACTGGCCTTGCCCCCAATAGCATCCTGGGGCAGGGTGGCCCAAGCTGCTGAGGCCAGACCTGAGCCCTAGGAGACCTGACTCCATTGCAGGCAGAAGATGGAGGGAGCTGCCAGGTTCGCTACACCTCTGTGCTTGTCCTGAGCCCCACTTAGTAATGGAGCCCACAACTCAGGCTTAAGAGCATGAACTCGAGTCAGACAACTTGGGTTTAAATTTCAGCTCTGTTGTTTATGACCTGTTTATTACTTAGACAAATAACTTCATCTTTTGGGGTTTCAGTATTCTTATTCATTTTACAAATGCTGTGTGCCAGGCATTGTCCTAGATGCTGGAGAGACCGCAGTGAACAGAACAAACCCACAGCTTTTAGAGCTTACACTCAGGTAAGGGAAACAAAATAAGAGATATTAAATACGTCTACAGTATGTTAGATAATGGTGTGCACTAAGAAAGCAAATAAAACTGAAAGGAATAGGAAGTTCAGGAGGGTGAACTTTAAATTTTAGGGTATTGAAGGAAGACCGAAATGAGAAGGTAGTGTTAAAGCAAGTAAAGGAAAGAGCAATGCAGAGGAAAGAGCTTCCCAACCAAGGACCCCAAGGTGGGAGTGTGTTGGGCATGATCAAAGAACAGCAAGGAGGTCAATATGTTTAGAAATGAGTGAGTGAATGAGCAGCGGGGAAAGTGGCAGTAGATAAGGTCAGGATGGACAACCTTAATGAGGCTTGTTTTCAGGTCATGTGGAACCTTAATGGGGCCTATTTTGGCCTTTGACATGGAAACCACTGAAGGGTTTGAAAGAAGAGTGATGTGGTCTGACACACCTGAAAAGATCATTCTAGGCACTGCGACAATACAAGGGAGAAAGAAAATCATTTCCAAAAATGGTGCTGGAACAACTGGGTTTGTATGGAGGACAAAATCACAACCTCCATCTCACTCTATATACAAAAACTAGTTTGAGATGGATCATAGACCTAATATAAAAACTCAACCCATAAAGCATACAGAATAAGGGGAATGTTTTTATGACCTTGGCATAGGCAAGTTTCCTAGGATAAAAACAAACAAAAAACATAAATGAAAAAATTGATAAATTGAACCATCAAAATAAGTCGTGTCTAACAAAATGAACTTAAGAAAATGGAGAAACAAGCACAGTCGGGAAAAAATATTTATAATATATATATCTAATGAAGAATTTCCATGTATAAAAAGAGCTCCTACAAATCAATAATAGCAAGACAACTCAATAGGAACATTGCTCCAAACACCCTAAGAATAGAATGAAGAGGGATAAGGGAGGCAGTGGGAAGACCAGTTGCTTCTCATCAGTATTGCAATAATACAGGTGAAATATGATGGCCACTTTGACCAATAGCGGTGGTGAGAAGCACTCAGGTGTTGGATGTATTTTGAACTGACCAGAGTTGCTGACTGAGAAAAAAAATGAAATTAAAAAAATGCCTCCAATATCTATGAATTTGAAGATTCAAGTATCGTAAAGATACCAATTTTCCCATATTGGTCTATAGAGTTAGTACAACCCCAAGAGATTTTGAATTGACAAACTAATTCTGAATGTTATAGAGAAATGCCAAAAGCACAAGAATAAGCAAGAGAAACTTGAAAATTAGCAAAGTTGGAGGATTTAAAGTATCATATATCAAGACAATTCAAAGTTCAGTTGTTAAGACTGTGATTGACATGGGCACACAGTAGACCAATGGAATAGAATAGAGAGTCCAAAAATAGACCCACACTTGTTTTATGACAAAAGTGGCAATGCAGAGCTATGTGGAAAGGACAGTCTTTTCAATAAAAGATACTGGCTATCTGTGCGGGGAAAAAATGGTTCTTGATCCTGAACCTCACATTGTACACAAAATCAATCCCAAATGGACTGCAGATCTAAATGTGAAAAGTAATAAAATGTAGAAAATAACAATATCTTCATGACCTTAGGATAAGCGAAGATTTTTATACTAACATGAAAATAACTATAAAAGATTAATAAAACATTAAAATTAAGACTTTATCAAAGGACACATTAATCTCCAGGGAATTACGCTGAGTAAAAAAATGTCTATCCAAAATGTGACATACTATATGATTCCATTTGTATAACTTTTTAATTTTTTATTATGGTAAAATACATAGAATAATAGACAAATGTTGGGCTCAAGCCCTACACAAAAAGGCCAACAGATGTATGAAAACTTGTAGAAGATTGTATTTTGAAAGGATGATAGCAACATTATCTTCTATTCCACATGTTCTCCTTACAGTGTGATTTTGACAGTCCTTCCAATTAGAGGTAGAACCTATGCCCCCTTCCCTTGAAACTGAGTGGACTTTTGTGACTATTTAGGTCAATAGAATATGGTAGACTTGATGCTATATGACTAACGAGGCTAGCTCATAACAATGTAGCTTCTGCTTTATTAGTTTGAATACTGTCATTAAGCTTTTAGCTACTGTGTAGACAGTCTGACTTTTCTAAGGCCACTGTGCTGTCAGGAAGTCCTAGCAAAGAGACACACAGATAATCCTTGAGCTACATGAAGAGAGAGATGCTTGGCCAGCCCCTAGCTCCTCCAGGCCCCATCTGACTGCATCTCATCTACATGACAGACCCCAACCAGTTCTGCCCACCCAACCTCCTGAAATCCTGATCTCTGAAACTGAGAGATAGTATAAGGAATGTCAGTTGTTTAAGCTTCCAAGTTTGGGGATGATTTGTCACAAAACAATGGATAATGAGAATAGCACGTATAATTTAATTAATCATCAGGGAAATGCAAATTAAAACCAGGATGAGATATCACTACATACCCACCAGAATGACTGAAATGGAAGAGTAACAATACTAAGTGTAGGTGAGGATGTGGAGCACTTGGAACTTTCATATACTGCTGGTAGAAATTTATGTTGATACAACTACTGTGGAACTCTGTTTAACAGAATCTAGTACAGCTAAACATAAGCACAGCCTTTGATCCAACCATTCCACCCCCAACAGAAATATACATACAGGTATGTACAAGAATGTTCATTGCAGCATTATAAATAATGGCCCCCAAATTCCAACAATCCAAATGTTTACCAATAGTGGAACGAATAAAGTGTAGTACATTCAGGAAATTAAATACTACACAGAAATGAAAATAAATAACTGATAGATGCAACAACTTGAATCTCACAATGTTGAGAGAAAGAAGCCAGACATAAAAATACATCATGAATCAGTCTTTTATATAAAAAGCAGCCAAGCTAATCTATGGCATTAGAAGTCAGGATAGAAGTCAGCTTTGGAGAGGAAGAGGGAGGTAATTGTGAGAGAGGACACAGGAGGCTCCTGGGACTGTCTAGAAACGTGCTGAGAATGTTCTATTTCTTGATGTGGGTGGTTGTTAAATGGGTATGTTCACTTTGTGGTAATGCACTTGAATGTATGTTATACTTCATCAAAGATAAATTGCCTCCAATTTTTTGGCCTGTCTGGAAGAATGGAGTTGCTATCTACACACACATGGAAAAAGCGGTTGAAGAAGCAGATTTGAGGTGGGATCAGGACCTCAGTTTTGGGTGTGTTAATTTTAAGGTGCCTATTAGAGAAATTAACAAGTAGGACATTCACTCTAGAAATTAGTTTAGGGGAGAGGCTTGTCCTGGACCTGTGAATTAGGGAGTCACCTAACTACTAAATAGTAGTGTAGATACTATTTAAAGCTGTGGGACAAGAGAAGATCAACAAAAGAATGAGTGTAGGTAATAAAGAAAAGAAGTTCAAGGATTGAGCCTGGGGCTGTGTACTGTTGGGGTTGTTGTAAGGACTAAATGACAGCTCATGTTAGCATTAAGCATGGCACTTCGTGAGCTCAGCATGTATCAGCTGATATCATTTGGCAGTTGGCTTATAAAGTCCTTTTGCAGGCATTTTTAAAAATTTTCCCACTGATTACTAAAATGATAAAATGAGTTGTACTTATTTAATCCCTGAGTCAACCTTGTGAAAAGTTATTGCCTTGTATTTTATACAATGAGGAAACTGAAGCATGGAAGTGAAAGAACTTGCCCAAGATCACTTAGTGTCAGAGCCAGAACCAGGAATGGAAGCCAGACTCCCAGACACTGAGGCTCCTGCTCTTTTTACTACTTCCTGTTAACCTTCAGAAAAGAGGAACTGGGTGGCTGTGTGGGGCTCAACTAGGAGATGATCCTGGTTAGTCTGAGCGTCAGGGACAGTGGCTGACCAGAGGAGATGACCAGAGAGGCCTCAGAAAAGCAAGAAAACAGGGGCCTTGCTGAAAGAGGCTTGAAGGATGCTGGAGAAGAGAAAGATGTTTGGGGCAATAATTTGGGGGTAGAGGGAGAGAGGTGATGTATTGATACCTGTGATAAAGCCAATGGATTCTGAGATTAGGGAGAACCAGGCCTCTGTCCCCAGAGCCTGGAACCAGCCTCAGGGAGGGAGAGTGAGTAGTATAGGGCCTTTTGTCCAAGCCCTTTAAGTCCTGCCCAGACTGTCCATCCTCATTTGGGGCTGCCATGGACCCAGGATGGAGTGATAGAGGGCCTTGTGTGCAGACTTGATTCCTGCAGGGCACAGCTGAAGCTGTTCCCAACTTCCTGTGCTTATGACTCCAGCCTTGAGAACTGGGTCTGGGGATACAGGTCCTACTCCCTTTCTCTACTATTTCTAGGCCCTGAGCTTGAGGGCCCAGCACATAGTGGGTTAAGGGGCCTGGAACCTTTGCCTGAAGCGGGGGAGGGCAGGGAACTGTCACAAGGAGCCTTGTCTGGTCTGATAATCCAGGCTGCCTATCTCTTCCACAGCAGCTGTGAAGCAGACAGGTTGTCCTGGCAGGGAGGGAGGGAGGTAAAGCCCTGCTAATGGCGGGAAGGATTTGAGGAGGGAGGGCCACCTAGGCTCCCTGGGATCCTTTCTCACCCAACAGCTACCTTTAGGACTGTGCCTGGAGACTGGAGAGGTCATGGCCCAAGTCATGGGGGTTCCCACTGACCCAAAGAACAGAAACTGAGAATTGCTGAACAGACTTAGGGAGGTGTTGATTGTAGTCTATTTCTGACTATATGTGTGCTCAGGCAGGTAGGCACTATCATGTGCATGTGCGGTATGTGAGTGAGCACACATGTCCATGGGTACATGCCCCATTGGGGAGGATAAGTAGGGAAAGCCTATTGCAAAGCCAGAAGGGAAGAAACCTGGCATTTGTTGACTTCCTATAGTATATGAGCCAGGCTCTAGGTTAGAAATTTTCACCTCTGCTGTCTTATTTCATCTGTACAACAATCACAGAAAAGTACATATTATAATAAACCCATTTTACTGATAAGGAAGTCAGGACTCTAAGAGCAGGGCAGGGCCCAGGCCCACTCAGCAGGGCCGGTAGTGGTGGATCTCAGACTCTAACAAATACAAAGCTGTGCTTTTCCCTTCTGGCTCTGAGTCTGTCCTGGGCAGGGTTTGGAAGAAAAGCAAAAAATTGGAGGCTTAACTCCTGAACTGTGTAGGCTGAGGCTCTGGGTTAAGCCAAAGGTGGCCTGTGATTCTAGGGCATGTGAGTTCCATGTGAGGGCCTGGCTGCAGGAGGTCAGAGAAAGGAGCGAGAATTGACGCTGGGTTGGAATTGGCTGAGAGCAGTGTGTGGAAGGTTTTAAAAGGAATCAGATGGGTGGGAAGACCTAAAGAAGTAGAAGGGACTGTACTGTGCAGGAGCTTCCCACACCTTCTTTCACTGACTCTTCCCAAGGATCTTATGAGGTGGGCATTACTGTCGTTGCTATTTGAGAGACAAGGAAACTGAGGCTCAGAGAGATGAAGTAAGCAATATGCTCGGAATCACATTATTGGTTAAGTGGCAAAACTTGGGTCTAATTCCATTGCTTCTGAAACTCAAAATGGCCTCACAGAGAAATCAATCTCATTTCACAGCAGGTTTGTGCACAGATACTGGGGTCAAGAGTCTGGAGAGCAGAGTTGTAGCCTGCCTCTTTTCCTGACTTACTATGTAACTCAGGGTTATGCATGTCTTCCAGGAGCCTCAGTATCTCTATTATAAAATTAGCATGCAGTCATCTTTTGGAGATGGATGGACATTAACAAAGCCCCCAAGGAAGCCACTGCTAGCACCCCACTGCATCTGGGTTTATTGTACAACGCGTGCACTTGCTCATGGGACCAAAAGGCATAGAGACTGCAAGAGCGGAGTACTTGAACACATGCATGTTGGGCACTGTCTGGAGAGTCTGCATGTGTTCAGTGTAAAGCACCTCTGAGCACCTTCCTGAAAAAGTCCCGTGAATGGTGCTGGGGCTACAGAGAAGAATCAAAGTGCCTGCTAAATGAGTAGTTGGGGACAAATAAGGGACAGATGAATTTTCACAGAGTGTTGAGGAAAATAGAGCAGGTCCAAAGCCTAGACATAGGAAAGCAAGTGTCAGGGAGGGTTAGGAAAAGCTTCATAGACTGGTCATGATGAAATTAAGGTAGGATAAGAGGCAATCACCAGCAGTCATCGCTGACAAACCCCCTAGGTCTCAAACTCCAATCTATCACATAGAGAGAAAGGGTTTAGAACTATTTTCTAGCTTTTCTTTTTCACACCTCTTAAGTTCCTAGAACCAGACCAGACTCTTGCTTTGGGTCCTCTGTATCCAAAGCAAAACAGTAGAGTAAGTTCCAACCCAGAACTTCTCAAAGTCTTTGGTTCCAGGCTGAGTTTTGCTGCTGACTATGCTGAGTAAGACAGTGAATGACCGTATTATTTGGCCTTCTTTTATCTTTGTACAAAACTACTAACTTCATGAAACTTAGTAAAGCATCCAGGAAGAAACTAAGAGAATTTTACTAGCTGAATCTATTTTTTTATGTGTATCTCCATGTGTTGTGTCTATGTGGGCATCATACATGTGTGTTGTGTATGTGTTCTGCATGTTATGCATGTGTCTGTTCATCTGTAGGTATCTGCTGCTGCCTTCCTGTTTCTCTGAGAGTTCTGGGTTCCCCGATGTGGAGAGGTAGAAGGAATCCTGAGGCTTTGGATGATTCTCTGCCCTTCTCTGGGCCTCAGTTTCCTCGCCTATCTAAATGAGGGAATCGAACTCCATGATTTTGAAGGACTCTTGCAGATCTGACCATCTTTAACTTCATCACTTGCCATATGGTTTAAGGACTTCATCCAAAGAAGTTCTAAATAAGAGTCAAAGGCTTAAAGCTGCAGTGGCAGGGATTGGAATTAGAAGGATAAGGTCCCAGACTAGCCTACCCTGGCCTCGGGAGAGCCATGAAGTTCTTGGTCTGAAGCAAAAGTTGTCAGAATGCAAAGCTGGACCCAAGGACCCAGACTGTGTTCCCCACCCCAATGTTGGTCAGGCAAGGGGCAGAGTCTCCATGTGACTTGCAGAAAGAAAGGAAGAAAGATTCCCATCCTAACTTCCCTTAGGTTTCCAAAGAGGCAGAGGGATTGAAGAGCAGCCATTCAGGAGACAGCCCTAGATAGAAAATATCCTCAGGTCCTACATTGTGGCCCCTGCTGGCTCCTGATACACAGACGGGCCCCCACCCTGATAGCCACAAGCCTGCTTATCAGGGTCCCCAGACCACCCCACCCAGGCTCAGACTCTCCTCCAGTCCACACCCTGATCACAGCCCCCTCCACCCCAGCCAGAGGCCACAGCCACAGAATCTCTGGTTGGTTGAGATATCTCTCCTCTATCTCCAGGACCCCTGAGTCCTATCCGTGCTCACCTTTGAACCTGGCCCCCAAGGATTAAGCAGAAACCTAGGCAGTGCACAGCTTGACTTGAAGTTTGGCCCTGGTACATGAAGCCTTTACTCTGGTAAAAGAGCCTGATCTATGGGGTCTCTGAATAGAAGTGACCTGGCAGGAGGGGTAACAGGAAAGAGGGTCACAAAGAGGTAAGAACAGACAAAATGCTAATTCCTCACTTGGTTAGAGCACCTGAATTTTTAAAGCTTTCTCACTCACATTACTCACTTAATTCTTACAATTTGGTGAGGTATGTATTACCACCAAAGTTCAGAGAAGTGTTACTTTGCCCTCGGTCACACAGCTCATGACAGAGGAAAGGAAAGGAAACTGACACTGGTTCTATACATTCTAGGCTCTGGGAGTTTGAGATGAGTGCTGTTAAAAAACAAAATTCAACCCAGTATATCTGAAAATCTAACTTGCGTTAAGCAATTCACAAATCAGCAGCATGCTACCTAGCAACCAGAAAGGCACTCAGAGGGGCTGTACAAAATGGAAGCTTTTTATAGGAAGAAGGGTGGGGCAAGGAGCTATTAACAAAAGAAAAGATTACTTTGGGGTCTTGACACTTGGTGTGGGCCAAAGAGAACAAAAGAGGGGAAGGGTTTTTATCATGCAGATTGCCTCTTCTTCCTATGAGGGATGGAGAGGGCCCACAAGACAGATCACCTTACTGGTGTTGGACCAGAAAATTCCAAACCAGTAGGTTAATATTACATTTCTGGAAGAAGCTGAAAATGCAATTAGGTCAGGCATTAAATCTGTTTGGTATGATGGGCTTTTAGCACTTGTATCATTTTGGGCCTGTGGTTTTCTCTTTGACAGTGTTCATATCATCCTTTTAATCACCATGAGGTGCATATGGATAGCTCTTTATATTTGAGGAAACTGAAGCTGAGGATACCTGGTCCAAAGTCACAGAGATGGATGTTGTAGAATTGAGACTGTCACCCAAGGCCTGTTACCGCTAAACCTTGCCTCTTTCAGTAGCATCAAGCTTCTTTCAAGAACATCCCATGAGCTTTCAGATGTTCAACAGGCTTCACCTGTGGCCTTCGGTGAGCCCCTGGGAAGCGAGCAAGGTAGGAATTAACTTGTTTGAACCCCTTCTGTGGACCAGCACTAGCACTGTGCTAAGTGCTTTACCAGCAGCTAATTACCTGGTTCTCACAATTCTGTTAACAAGGGACCTTTATTATCGCTGTTTACAAAGAACAGGGACAATCAATCCAAGAGAGAAAATGACTTGCCTGAGTTACACCTTTGTCCGTCTGCCTTCCCGGGCCAAAGTGTCTCTCCTCCCCATTATAGTGGGCTAAACACCATGTCAGTCATTTGACAAGAAGGTTTATTTAGTCTCTAGTCTGTGGTAGAAATATATCAGTGAATAAACCAAGCACTCATGATTATTTGCTTAATTGTGAATAATCACACAAATAAATGAACCCACAACACAGGGATTTAACTAACCAGGGAAGACTTCCCTACAGAGGTGACAGAGATCTGAAGAGAAAATAGGAACTAACTAGACAAGAAAGGAGGTAAGATCACGTCAGCATGTGCCAAGGTTCTGTGGCAGCAGGAAATAGAACACCTCCAAGGAACCAAAAGAAGGGTGAGTCTCTCCTCCCATTCCCCATCCCGGCCTCACCTGCCCCTGCACAGGAGGGGTATAACTGCCTCCTAGCACACAGACCTGATTAAGATAGGGAAAGGGGAAGGAACAGAGAAGCAGATGTGCTCCCCAGAATGAGGGTCTAAATAACAGAGTCCCTGCTTTGAGGAGTCTCTACCCCAGGAGTCTCACCTTCCCCAGAGGCAGAGAATTGAATAATGCCAGGCTCTTACCCTAAGTGACTTGATCTCTGAAGAACAGGTCCTCACCCATTCTTATGCTAGCTCCCACAAGTTTGGGATTCAGCTGCCCTCAAATCTCCCCACAGAGGACACCCCTACCCAGGGGAACTTGCCATGACAGAGGTGGGTGAGGGATCTGCCTATTCAGGTCCGGCCTTCTTGTGCTCAGCATAAATGCAGACAGGGGTCTGGGGACTGAAATTTAGGCCAGAGCCTGCCCCAGGAATCCACAAAGATCCAGCTGTCAGGACCCTCCCTTTCATAGAGATTCAACTAACAGTCTCACCACTATCACCAACTCCTCCTTCCTAAATTCCACCAGGGCTCTGACCAAGATGGGGTGAGGCTATTCTTTCTTCTCCTCAGCCCAGCAGATAGATGACCAACTTCATGGGGATACGAATGAAGGGTGGATCCTAGGCTTAGCATAAGAGTATGTGAGAAAGGGACTAATAGGGAGATGGGCCAGTGACTCTCCTTCTGAGGAGTCCAGCGGGGAAAGGGTTAATAGGCAGGGCCTTCAAGAACCAGGGAAAGTGCCCCACCCAGGGGAGGGGCCAGTGGATTAAAAGGCAAGCACTAGGAGTGAAGAGGCAAGGACAGGGTCCCTCTGCCTTTCTGGTCTGCAGTTCCAGCTCCAGGTAAGTGCCCCTCCTCTGGGTTTGTCTGTTGGTCTGACCAGAGGTTACCTTCTGCCTCATTAGGTGATCTCTGGCTTAACTCTGGCACAGGGTCCCTAAGGTGATCTCAACAGACCCTCGCTTTGCAGGTTTCTTCCAGCCAGTCCCGTTCCTCTAACCCACTTTGGCCACCCTTGACCACAGAATCAAGACACTGGCCTGGGAGCTGTGGAGCATGGATGCGGGAGCTCTGCGTATCCAGCCCTGACCTGTCCAGCTCTGCTCCTAGCCCCTGGCTTTCCCTGCCACAGTGCTCTTCAAGTCATGCCTCCCATGCCCCCTGCAGGGCCCTGACTTGGATATCATCATATACTGTAAGTTTGCGATGAGACACTACAGTATAGATGATGTACTAGTCCGGGTACCCCCAGCTCTGGAGCCTGATGAGGACAAGAGGATGCAGCAAGCCCACTGTGCTCATCACAGCCTGCTGACTGCCAGGGCACTTGGGAATGGCGAGGAAACCGTTACCATTACTGAGTTTAGTAATGGTAATGGTTCTCTTGCTGCACCCAGAAAACGTGCCAAGAGAACTCAGGACCCTGGAGCAGACTACTGGAAGAGAAGAAGACTCAAGCTCAGACAATGGGGTGGGGGTGAGGGAATGGGTAAGTTTTCTCTTTCCTGTTCTAAAGAAATAAAGGTGAGAACGAGAATGCTTGTCTTTTAACTTTATTAGCATCGGAGGCTGGGGAGAGGGATGTAGTGGAAGGATTCAATGACTTGGGGAGCAGGTGGGAGGCACTATCTCACATGGGTCCTTATGGGACTTCCAGGTGGAGGATCTGACAAGGGAAAAAGATCTCCCTGCTAACAACTGGCAACTGAGGGAGAAACTCTGGGCCAGTGCCAGGTAGAAGCAGGGTGGCGCTGCTTGCACCAAAGAGACAAACTTCTAGACCTAAGTAGCTGTGGCCCCAGTCAGAGAAACTACTGGGGACAGAGCTAAGGTAGGTTCCTTCCTCCAACACGAGATATGGCTGGGGAGGGGCTGTGCTGACTAGGCAAGCAGGCCAGCCAGTGGTTTGCCATCAGTGTTCATGCCCCTCACCAGTCCCTGTAGGCCCCAGGCAGGAGCAATTCTGGTCAGTGGCTCCTACCAGAAACTTAGACTGGGATGTCTTGAGAGGGGCAGTAGAGGGTGGTCAATTGAGGAGCTTCACAGAGAGGCGGAGCTGAACCTCACAGAGGAAGATGTCCATAAGGTCCCGGCCAGCCTCCTCTGCAATCTGGGAGATCAGGTGCCCCTTCGGACCAATCAAGATCTTCTGAGAGTGGGATAAAAGAGAGGATCCTGAGCCTGCTCTCAGGGCTCCCAAGCAGTGGAGGGGAGAACCCCTGCCTAACAGAGCCTTAGTCCCTCTTTCAAGCCTAGACCTGCTTACCACATGAGATTCTTTGGGCACCAGAAGCTTCTGTACGATCACCAGCTCCCCGCTTGGTCCTTCCTCCCACATAATTGTTTTCTGCACAGGGAAACGTCATAATTAGTCAGTCAGGCAGACACATACCCCAATGTCTCTGGGACACAGCTGTCCTGCTCTGAGTGTGCACCTGGTGGAGAACCCCCAGATCCTTTCACTGGGCCTGCACCTGCTGTACATTGTAGGGCACCTCCTGGGGCAGATGCTCTAGGAGCTTCTCTCGGATGATGTTGGCGCAGATCTCCTCAGGCGTCTGGCTAGTGAGAACTTCACTATGGAATTCCCAAGGCCCTGGCTGGGCCCGTGCCAGGAGGTATTGCTGTGGGTACAGAGGGAGTAGGTGAGCATTTCAGTCCCAATCAGGACTTTCCTACTCACTTTCTCTTCCAGGAGGAACTCTGAGGCTTGTCTTCACATGGTGGAAGACAAAGGCCAGGCTATGGCCAAGACTGACTGACCTTTAGTGTTTTCACATCCTCCTGGCTTAGTGCTGATAACATGAAGATCTCCTGGAAGTAAGGCCAGCCAATCCTCTGAGGGCCTCCCACAGACTGTATGTTTGGGCCCTTGGCTGCTGGGCTGGGGCAGTGGGTACCCGGCTGTGAGCGGAAGGCCTGTCTTAACTTGAGCTTCTTGCCACTGACCACACCTTCAGTGAGGGCTGCTGTGAGCTCCAGGAGAACTGACTTCTGCTTCAGGCAATCTACCTGGGCATAGGGGATGGGCAGACAGTGTGTGTGGTTAGTGAGATAGGGGTCTTAGAGGAAAGTAGACTCCTTCCTCGGGTAGGTGGTACTCACCTTGTTCATGACAAGGATGCTGGGGACTTGGGAGAACTGGGTCAAGCACTGGAGCACTTCGGGGCTGAGCTGGTTCCGAGTCCATTTGTCTGAGACATCCACAAGAACTACAACTGGAAGTTGGCAGGATGATGAAAACAAAAATATGACCACTCTTTTCCCCATCCCCCGATAATTTCCAATGGTAGGAGTCTGGCCAATCCCCACCTCCCAAACTACCAAGAAATGAGAGGCCATGACTGTGTAAACTGGGCTTCAGATTCCCATTCTGAGCCTAACCCAGATCAGCAGATTCCATGCTCTTCCATGGATCTTCCAACAAAGAGAGCTCCAGATGGTGCCTGAAGGACAGACATACATAGGTTAGGAAGGGTCTTATGACTGACGTACTCCTGATGAGGGATAGAGTGTGGAAGGGGGTTTTCCAGCCCCTATGATGGTATCTCTCCACCCCCTCTTCAACGTCTTTCCCCCTACAACCCTTGTTTCCATGGCTATTACCTTTTCTGTTTAACAGGGCTGATGAGGCCAGGTGTGTCAAGTAGAATCTAAAATCAGGAAAGAGTGATGTCTAAACCCTCAGGCCCCAGGAGGAAAAATTATGACTGGGAGTGAAAGAAAGGCCACCCTTGATTTCAGAAGCCTGACATCTTCTTGCCAAGCTGACTAGAGTTTTATCTTCCAGCTTTGTTTTAATTCCAGATAAGATCCAGAAGGAAGAATATGACTGTAAATATATGGACGATTAGGAAACAGTAAAGAGGAAATGAGACCTTTCTAATTAAATGGCAGAGAGAGAAAGTACAGAGAGAATTACTCCAGGCCTAAAGGAAGAGGAAACTCTTTTCTCTCAGGGGAGTGAATCCAAACATCATTTTCTTCAGGTCTAATAGTAAGGGAGGCCCTCCTAGCTTCACCCTTTGTCCTGTTGCAGGTACTCACCACCTGGGCCTCTTTCTCTGTGATGACCCCCAGAGCTTGGCAGCGAGTAGTGTGCACCTTCTTGGACACAGGAAACACCTGCCAGAAACAAAGAAGTCCCAGTGAGGTCTTAGATCCTTCTATGACAATCCATGGAGAGATGAAAAGGGGTAGGGGGTTGGGGGAGTCAAAGATGTGGCATACTTTTCGGCCCAGCAGCTGGTTGGAGAGTGTTGACTTCCCTGCATTTGGGGCACCCAGGAGGACCACTCGTAGGACCCGGGAGTTCTCAGGCATGTCGGGGTGATGGACCAAGAGGAGATCCTGCTCATCTGTGTGTGGGGCAGGAGGGAAGTGAAAGAGAGTACAATTTGGATCTTGTCAGGCACACAGTCCTACCACCCACAAAGGGAGTAGGGATACAACGTTAGTGCACCAGATTGAAGCCGAGACCAGGCTTTGAGACTTAAGTTTGTCCATTAATTAGTTTACATGACTTTATTAAATCTTTTAACCTCTCTAAATTCCTTAGTTTTATCACATGTAAAATGGGGATGATATTAATAGTACCTATTTATAACCTTCTTTAGACAATTGGCAATTGTGTAAAATCACTGGCACAATGCCTGGCACTTAATATTAAATTACTGTGTAGTTTGTCTGGTAAATATATGCACATGGGTGAGTACAGCTAGGCCAGATAAAGCCAGAAATCCCTCCAGGCCTATCTCCCGGCCCCTACTAAGGGCGTTATGAAGGCTCTAAAACCTTTTTCAGTCTTTTGTATTGGCTCCTTATGCCAATGGATTGCAACGACCGGTTTGTATCCAGCCTCCCTACCAGATTCTATACTACTCCCTACCAGAATACAGGGTACTCTGCTGGCCTCGTAGAATCTGTTCTTTCTCTCTCCTGTGAGATCCTTCACTGCTCGTCTCCGTCTCCCTCTCTGTCTCTCTCTGCTTTTGTTTTCTGTAACCATGCCCCCAAAAATAATATCCCCAGACTGAGGGATTTCCTCGAAACGGAGCTTTCACTGATAAAAACGGTAACAGTTCCGGACAAATCGATCTGGGCCCTTTACCTCTGTGCATGGACACGGCAGGAATGCGAGAAGTCAACGAACTGTCGGGCTGAGAGAGTCCGAGGAAGCGGTCCAAGGCTGAGTTCTGGCCATAACGCCTAGAAGCCGAGGCTAGGAGCGGACCAGAGAAAGCGGCGCCCGCTACACAGGTCACGCACCTCCGCTGATAGCCCAAGAGCGATGGGAACCGGGTTGCCCACTCCCTTGCGGCGACAGGGCCCGTCTGCCAAAACCCTAAGAACACTCGAGAAAGCGCAGCCCCGGGGCAGCCGGTGGCAGCCATCACAGCCGCAAGGCACTCCGGGAACTGACCGGGAACGCATCTACCATTGGACTGAGCGGCGGAAGGGCGAGCGAGCCGGAAAGAGGTAGTGTGGTCCAAACAGAGAGAGACGGGAGGTGACGTTGGAGGTGGCATGCGACAGTAACTATTCTAAAGACTGGCCGAGGCCAAGGAAATGGGAAAATGAGTATTTAGAGTGTATGAGCATGACGATTGCTTTGGAATCCTGTACAGATCCTGTTTTCTTCTGCTAAATTTTTGTAAAACGCCTCTCCAGCCCTGCCTCCTGAAAGACTACATCTCCCACGAGGCCAAGCGGCAGAAATCGTTCTCTTAGCTCCTGATTTCACCCAGCTGGAGAAACCGGCGTGTCGAAGGAGTAATGGTCTTGGGGGTGGGATCGTGCACTATTCCGCTGGTCCCCATAAGGGTTCTTTTAGTCTTCTTCAACCTCGGACTTGCAGGATCCTCTCCCAAGTCCTACTTTGGCTTGGCTAGAAGTCGGCAGCCGCCTTTGGCGATCTGCATTTTTACTTTATGCGAGCATCCTGTGAAGAGTGGTCCGTGGGTCGTGAGTAGGTGTTCCCGATGAACAGCTGACCCAGATTTCCCTCTTGTAAACCTGTCTCATCTCGGAGGTCATTCCTTTCTGGAGGAAAAGCAGAGGGTCTGCAAAGGGAAAAATGCTGTTTAGTCACTTAGGATCTCTCAAGTCCTGTGGAACTTGATTTACCTCAGTCGATTTGTGGCCTAGAGTCCTCTTCATTCTTTGAAGCCTCTCAAACTCTTGAAATTGAGAGAGAAATGTGGAAATTGGAGCGGGTGGGAATTCATTAAGCACATACTATGTACAGCCCTGTCAGGGTGCTGCAGATATATCAGTGAACAAAACGGACAAAATTCTTTATCATTTGTGTCCTGGTGGCTGTGTGTGTGTGTGTGAGAGAGAGAGAGAGAGAGAGAGAAATGTTAGTGATCTGACAGGAACAGTTTCAGTAAAGTGATCTGGGTGGAAGCCTAAATGGAGTGGGTTTAAGAGAGAGGAAAGGAATTAAGGATAAGCAGAATACGTATACAACTCTTCCTAGGGCAGCAGTACAAAAGGGAGTGGTAACAGAAGAACAGGAGAGAAGAGTGGGGTTAAGAGAGCATTTTTAAAATAGATTTTGTTGTCAATGGCAATGACCCAGTAGAGAGGAAAAAGGTGATGATATAGGAGAGAGAGGGAGAATTGTTGAGAGATGGTGAGAACCAACTGGCCAGGCTGCCTTTGGATAGAGGTGGAGTATCCAGAGAAGCTCTGAGTGACACAGGATTGACAGAGCCCAAGCAACCAAATGCACTGATGGTTTGCAAATGGCGCCAGGCTCCAGCTTTCATACTGCCTGCTCTGTTAGTGGAAGGAACAGCCTTTTTGGAACATGATATTCTGGATGTTCTTTGGGCACCCCATATGCCCAAAGAACAAGATGCCACTAAATACAGGACAGCCAGCAATCAGAAAAATATGAATCTTTCATGGACAGTTCAGCAAAATGCCATTTCAACTACAATAAGATGAAGGGAAGTTTTAGGTTAAACAGCGATGAAGAGCTTAATTACATAAATGCAAAATCACCCAAGGAACACATACTAAATACTACAGTTCTGGCAACAGATAACACTGGAAGAATCCCAGGAATGACACACAAAAAAATTAGAGAAAATGAGTCAAAGTGCTTTGTTAATTCTCTTCTTTCCCAGAAATTTTCCGTCATAGGATATTGTAGGGGAATTTTGTATTTTGTGAGATTAGGAATGGCTAGTCAAATGAAATAGACTGCCTGGGTTCACATCTCAGTTTGCCACTTAGTTGTGTGTTTGAATGAGTTATTTAAACTCTCCAAGTGTCAGTTTCCTCATCTGTAAAATGAAGATGATAATAAATATATATGTTCATTTGAATCTAGGACTTAGAACAATATAGGCTCTCAATAAACGTTCCTACCTTAAAGCTACTTGTTTTGCCCTTTAGGAAACCTTGTTCCATGAATTAACCTTTCTTCTCTGTATAGACAATTTCTCTCTGTACTATTTTCCTCTCATCAGCATTTATTTTAAAATATGTTTAGTCTCTTCCATTGGTAAAGCAAAATAATCTTCCCTGACCCCCAGTCCTTTTCCAACAAGGTGTCATTCTATCTTAGTAAAATAGTGCAGTGACAATGGTGGAGAGAAGCAGATGAATTCCAGAGATTTAAGGGGATAGAATCAGAAGGAGATGATGAGGGATAGAATTGGAGGGAGAAGTCCTTCAATGGCCTCCTGTTCCAACCAGATTAATCCAAAGTCCTTGCATGTATTGATCCTGCTTACTTCTCCCAAGGCTTCAGTCACATTGACTTTCTTTCCATCTCTTGAATATACTAAGCCCATTTGTACCTCAGAGTCTTTAAACCTGTTACTCCTGCCTCCTGTGTTCTAAATTTGGCTTCTGTTTCCCCAGTCAGGTCTCAGATTAAATGTAACTTCCTCAGAGAGGCTTTTCCTCATAACATTTATCACTACATACAGTGATCCTGTTGCAGTGCCTGGAATGCTGTAAGAGGCTCCTCAGGGATCTTCAGGGGCTTTGATCTTATCAACCTTCTGATGGCCCCAAACTGACCAAGTCACTCCCTTGCTTCACTGCCCTCAGAATAAAATACAAAGTAATTAACATGTCTCCAGCTTCCTTTGACAGTCCCATCTTTTTCTAGGCTCACTCAACTGAATTTTTTTCAGCTCAGTTGAATTTTTTCAGTCCCCCAAATTACCTGGTATTCTCTTTCACTTCTAGGCTTTCACATAGACTGTTTCTTCCAAGTCCGGATAAATTCACTCATAGGACCCTTTTTTTTCCTCCTATAATGGGCAGTTTATAATACGGTGACTGAGCACACAGATTTTTGAGCCGGACATCCTGGGTTTGATTCTCAGCTTCATTATTGTGTGACCTAGGGCAAGTAACTTTTCTCTACTTCAGTTTCCTTATATTTAAAAACAGGGATGATGAGATTGATAGATAGAGATCCACCCAATAAAAATAATGAAATTTCCAAGATAATTTCTGTGCTGTGTGATTCGAGCAGGAGGACAGAGGGATGGACGTAATCTACAAGAGTCATCATTGGTTGGGGAGAAGAAGGCCACTTAAAAGAGTAAAGTATATAATAAAGAATTTAAAAATAAAAAGATAAGGCTAATGATAGTATCCTGATAGGGTTGTTGTGATTAAAAGAACTGATATGTTGTCATCCTAATAATTTTTACTACTAATAAAAAAGAACAAATATGCGTAAAGTGCTTAGAACAGGGCTTGGCACATAGTAAATGCTATGTGTTTGCTGTTATTTTATGTTCTCTACTAGACTGTAAATTCTATGAAGACAAGAAATGTATATATATTGTTCACTACTGTATCTCCTGCACCTAAAACAGTGTCTTGTACATAGTGGGTACTCAGTAAATTCCAAAGGGTAATACTTTTGTAAGTCATGACAACTCTTCTAAACCAGAAGCTAGCCTCTAGGACTGATCCTTGGCGCCTAACCTGAGAATTCCATTATGTGCATTTGTATATTCTTACTGCCTCCTTTTACAGAAGATTTAGTATTATTAGTGACAAGCAGGCTGCATTGCCTCCAGCACCATTGTGATACTTCATTTTCAGCATTCTCAACCTTTACTCTAGGACTCATTTTTGCTTCTTTCCAAAGTGAGAAAAACATTCCTTAATCTTGGATTAGGATTCACATTAGATCCTGGGATCAGATGTAGAATTAACAGATGTAGAGTGAATTTAACATCCTTCTCAGAACAAATAGAACTTTCTGTTCTTCCTTTTTTTATGTGTTACATTATATATTGGTCCCTAGCTCCCAAGCTCTGAATTGTAGATGGGAGACTGGGCTGGAGGTGGGACGGAAGAATCATGGTGATAAGGAGAACTTAATCCTGTACCTCCTCTCACCTTTGCAGTGCATTGTCTGCAGCTTTCAAGTTTGTTATTGAATTCCCAGGATCCAACTGAGCCTCGACTCTTGTTAGACTTATGCCAAGGCAGCACAGTCTGAGCACAGGTCTGAGGCTGGTAGTTGCACCTCGGAGGGCTAAAGGTATGGTTTTTCTTTACCAGTTCACAAAAACAGGTCGGGCTCACACAATGATAACTGTAACGTAAGAGACTGTCAGCCTGCAAAGTCTTTCAGTGGCACATATGAGATGCCTAGGACATTTTCATCCAATAAACAGTGTGCTTCTGAAAAACAGACTGAACTTAGCAGTGTCCCAGTGAGTTCTAGGTGCAGTCACCTTCTAGGCAAGATCCCCAGTAGTGTATTCCTGGCCAGTAGTGTATTCTGGGATGTCAAAATTGCCTCTTACACAGTTATCTCCAACGCATTCTAGATGTGCTTGTCTTCTTGAAAGAAACCTCAATCTGTTATCAGTGGTCACCTCAGAGCACCTGAATTCAGGCCTTTAGGTGCAGGAGGGATTCAGAATCCTTGAAGTGCCATTAAGTCTATTGCCCCTTATAGATCCACGCGTTTAGTAATCTAAGCAAGGTATTCTAGAGGCCTCACACCCTGGGGCAGCCGCCAAAGCCTCTAAGCTTAACAAGTCCTCAAAGCCAGCGGTCATATCCATTTGAGACCCAGGGATCCAGGGCATCAGGCACTCAGGAGGACGCCCCCAGAGCGGGCTGCGCAGGCGCAGGCAACCCGAGAGGGCCCCGGCACTCCAGGCTGCGCAGGCGCAAGAACGGCTGCCGGCGAGTCCCGACGGTGGCGGCGGTGATTGAGGGGCCGGGTCGTGCGGCAGCGGTGGTGGCGGCAATAGAGCAGCCATGAGGGCCGGGCCCAGTCACCGACAGTGAGTGGTGGTGGAAGGCGGGTGGCATGGTAGAAGGATACTCAGACTTGGGGGTGAGGGGGTGGGCTCTGCCTGTCGGAAGCGAAGGGGCGTGGGGGATGGACAGTTTGAGGTGATGATGGGAGAATTTGGGGGCTCGGTTGGGCAGATCGCCGGCCTCAGAGCTGGACAGCCTGGTGGAGGAAAGAGGGTGCGCGCTGCAGAGTGAAGGAGCCCACTGCAGGAGCAGTGTCCTGCGCTCCCGTTTGTCATCGTCCCTTCCCCCAGGAGCTTTCGGTCGCCTCTCCCTTTCCGCTTCTTTCAGAGAATGGTCACGGGGGGGAGAGTGGTGGAGGATGAAAGCTCTGCTGTTGGAGCTGAAGAAGCCAACTCTATCCAGCAGGGAAGGGCCCGTCGCCCAGAGTAATAGGCTGCTCTGGGTAGAGGGTGGAAGTCGGGAGCCCTCTCTTTAAAGCTGGGAGGAGTCTAGAGAAAAGAGCTAGAGGCTTGGAGTCCGACAGCTTCGAACCCACGTCCACCACTGATAAAGCTGATAGATAATCTTGGGCAGGTCCCAATAAACCTTTACGAACCTCTAGAAGATGATGCGCTTCAGCGGGCTATTGCAAGCATCATGTATGTGATTGAGATTGTTTATGAAAATTGTAAATTGAAAATACTAAACTGATGTTACTATAATCACTAACAAATTACTGGATTTTAAACCTTATCATTATTAATAGGAAAATTGATTTCTTTGTTAAGGAGAAGCATATTGTTTGTAAAACCTCAGTAGGTACATGTGCTTTCTACCTAGGCACAGCAGATCATGTGCAGAAATACCAGTTTTGTGACAAAATAGCCATCAGACTTGTGTAGGAAAAATACCATACTCCCAAGCATTTTTACAAATGGCGTGTAGCTCCTTACCCAAGAGGAAGGTAATAGAGAATGAAGGGCCAGTCTGTTAAATGCTTTCTGAACATAGCTTACTCAGGTTCATTCCCTTTAACACAGTTAGTACTAATGTGCTTTATTATGAGTTGAGAAAACTAGTTTGAGACAAGCTAGGAGGGCTGCACAGTGAGGGATGAGCAAATACAATTTGTTATTTTTAAATTGTAAAAAAAGGTTTTCTTTGCAAAGGAGTCTCTGGCACCAGGGCCATGTCTTTATTTTGGAAGTCAGATAAGCGTAGAGCAGATTTTCAGCTCCACTTTTTGTTACTCTGCCAGTGGAACCTCCAGGATAGAGTATCTGTCAGAAAGACAGAAGCAGCTGTACAAGAAAGAGCACAAAAGTTGGCTGGTTCTTCCTGATGGGCTGAAGTAGCACTCCTGAGGCTGTTGTTGTTGTTCTTGTTAGAGTAGACAAAACAGCGAGGACAGTTAAACTGTGCTTCCTGAGAGAGAAGATGGCTTTCTAGCCACAGCTTTTGAAAGAGGTGAAACTCCTTTCAAAAGGACAGAAAGAGACATGCTTCAGCTCTGCTGGCTTTGAAGATTGAGAACCTGAAATGGCCCTTTGGAAATTAGTGATTTGTCTTTCATCTGAGCAAAGGTAGGGAGTGGCTCTACTAGATTCTTGAAGATTCACAGATAAGGAAAATGAGTTATAGGAATGAGGGAAATGAACCCTAGTCGTCTTTAACTTCTCTATCTGGTAAAACGTGTTTTACTTCTCTTTCCTGGAAATGGACCATGATATATCATTTTTAACTTTGCTCTCCCAAGAAATTTTCTGCTCATAACACTGATTCTTTTTTAGAGGCTAGTTTTAGAAAGGAAGCATTTGTTTCTATTGTTATAGGTCATTTACAGAATATAAATTCTGCCTTTGACTATCACATGGAAGATGAAGTAGAGGTTTAAAATGTTAGAACTGGCCTAGCCATCTTATTTTATTTTTAATAATTGGATGTCTATTTTTAATTTTGGTAATTCATTTTTCCCTCTATTGGAAATTTTTATCAGTTCAAACAAGTCCATAAATGCCATCTGTGTTATGTTAAAATGATGGAGGTTTGTTCAGCTGTTATGAGAATTTCCTGTCCTTCCCTTCTTCTATTCTCTTTCCTATTTGTGGTTACTTTTATATAGCAGATGACTGTTAGCAAATGAGGAGTCTTCCTTTGGGGGAGAGAAAGGGAATGGTCAATGCCCTGATTGCCTGTTTGGTGAGCAGTCTGCCTAAAATGGGGACCTAAGGATTTCCCATGAACCTCTAACATAATGCAGGATAAAATAAAAGGAATAAGGTTTACTAGTTCATTTTTAATCTGATAAAATGAATCATTTTTCTTTAAAAAGCCTCATGCCTTAGGGAAAACTTTTTAAAACAATCTATTTAAAAACAATTATGTTTTACCTCCCTCTTTTTTACTGAGAGTATTTGCTCACAAGCAGAATCTTTGTTGCTTAAGAGCCCTTCTGATCTTACCACCTATTTCTTAACTGAAGTCTCTTTTATAATATTTCCACAGTTGATAATTAATAATAGAGCACAAAGATTTTTTTGTTTGTTTTTTTGGTCATTAACTTGCTTCTTGATAGAGTGCTGACTACTTTAAAGGAGGACTGACTTTATGGGAAGATGTTAAAAAGGAAAAGTAAAGAGAGAAATGGATTAAATAATTTAGTGAATCTGTAGGTTGGTTCTGATATTTGGATGGTAAAGGATTCAAGAATGAACCTATGGTTCAGAGTAGCCTCCTGAGGATGAGGGTTTGCTTACCAATGTTTAGCACAGTAGCTGGCATAGTGGAATTGCTCATTAAATATTTGATGAATGGAAAAATAACAATATGAATCATAATTAGCAAACATGGGTTCAAATCTTCTGCATCTTTTTGTGTATCTTTTTGAATGAGCTTACCTATGTGTTTTCACCTCAGTTCCTTCATGTTTAAAACAAAGATAATAATTGTACTTACTTCAGGAGGTTGTTGTGAGGATTAAATGGGTTAATACATATAAAATGTTCAGAATAGTACCCGACACTTAACTAAATACTAAATAAATGCTAATTATTATGAGTGTTTATTGGATACACTCTCTTTGTGCCCAAATATATGCTGGTCAAAGATGATTATGACATAATCCCTGCCTCCTGGGGGTTCACAGTCCAATGGAGGAAACAAATATACAAAGTAATTATAATACATTGTAATACCTTATTTCATCAAACCCATGGTGCCAATGATTGTAAAGCTCACAATTATTTTACATACCACTAAGAAACAAGAAATGCTTCTAATGAGACTGGCATGCCATCAGTTATAAGATGTACCCGGTTTTCAGAGAAATGGGTCGGGGGAGGAAAGGTGTGTCTTAGAACTGAAGTACAGCAAGCACTGTACTAGAGGCAGGTACAACTTTAAGTTAGAGGGTTGATGGAAGGCTGGATGCAGGTTTTGTCAGTAAAGGCCTCCTGCATTGAACTTGCATGATAGGCCCTTACAGATGGACAAAGAAGATAGAGCATTCCAAGCAGACAGTAAAGTCAAATGGGAAGGGAGAGGACATTATTGATGTGTACCACCATATTGGGACAAGCAGGAAATGAGCGAAGACTTTGGCAGAGTGACACTGTATAATGCAGCAGAGCAGGGCAGGAAGCTTGGAACATTTTCAGAAGAAACATGAGCCTAATTCTTGGATTTAAACTCCTAAAATATTATAGCAACTCTAAAAAGATGACTCTAATAAATTGAGAAGTGAGAGTGAGTGTGAGAAGCAAAGTGGCCAGAGGAAAGGCTGCAACTTTACAGCTGACCAGAGTAGGGGATAAGTGTGAAGTCACTGCTCTTGGTGAGAGGTGAATGCTTTCTCAGCAGAGAAGTGTTTGATATTTATTTCTGTCTTTTTACTGCTTATCAAGGTCTTGATTATCTCCCTTTCAGAGCATTATGACTTAGAGTGAAAAGGAATACAACTCGAGGAAAAGTGCTAAATATTCTTTATTAAAGATGCATTTAATACAAGGAGGGTAATGAGTTATCAGATTTGATGGTTCAGTTATAAAATTGTGGTTTGGTACAGCAGTAGATTGTACTGTTTCATGGGAAAATACAAATCATTAAAAGAGTGATAAGAGACTCAGTTACTAGTTTTCTGGTAACTAACCTTCAAGGTAGTAGGGAAAAATATGAAAAACTAGAAATAACATAAGCATGAATTTCTGTAGTGTCTTTTTTTTCACCAGTGAGCCAAAACTAGGTTTGAATCTTAAGCTTTTAGGATTCTGATCTCATTGAAAAATGTTGGAATTGATCCTTTTAGCAATCAAATTCAGCAAACATCGTGTTAGGCATTGTGCTAGGTACTGGGATATGAATGACATAATCCTTGTTTTTAAAGAGCTCACATTTTAATTGGAGACTAACACATAAATAATTATGAATCAGTACAATAAGTGCTATCATAAGAGATCTGCACTAAGAGCTATGGGAGCACTGGTTCTTCGTGGTGGGGGAGGAGAGCGTTGGAGAAGGCTTCATAGAGGAAGAGTCAGTAGAGTCTTGAAGGATGACTGCACTTTGGCTGCTTCAACAAAAAAAGATTGGAGAGGGTAATGTTTCAAATGCAGAGAACAGCTTACACAAGGGTACAGAATTATGAGTATGAACGTTTGTATGGGCTAGTGGTTTAATGTGCCTAGATCATGGGATATGAGGAACGAATGGAAGGAAGTTAAGTGAAATATGGGTTTGAGCCCAATTGAGAATGGCCTTGGTGAGGGGTCTGAATTTTATTTTGTAGGTACTAGGGAGTGATGAGAGAGTGTTAAACTGGGTAAGGAACACGTTCAAATCAATATTTAAGAAAAGTAACACCATTTACAGTGCAGAAGTTAGATTGAAAAAGGTGAAGTTGGCTGCAGGGAGACAAGCTGGTTGTGAGACTGGTATAATGATCACTTGAGAGATATTGAAGATCCCAATTATGTTGGTAATGGTGGAATCATAGACAGATTAAAGAGCTTTTGAAGAGACTGACTAGAAGGATCTTACTGACTTCATGTTAGGTAGTATGTAAGGGAGGAGTTGTCAAAGATGGATTTGAAATTGCTTGCTTGAGCAAATAAGTGGTTGGCCATGTCATTCCTAAGGTAGGTAATCCAGGAACAAGAAGCTGTAACATTTGTGGGAAAATGGGTTTGATTTTGGTATATTAGACTCGCAGTATCTGGGAAATCTAGGAATAAATGTCTAATAGGTTTTAGGATATTTGGGTCTTGAGTTCAGTAGAAAGGTTTAGAATGGAGATGCAGATCTAGAAATCATTAGGGTATAAGTAATAGTTAAAACCATCATGAAGACCCTAAGCTCCAAATGCTTTATATGTTGTTTATTCACATCATCTGGAGGGATCGACTTTATTGGAATGTGGCACTAAGTACCTTTTCTATAGTAGTTCATATAATTCTGTCTCTTTTTCTTATTTTTCCATTTTTTTAATGTTGTGTATACATGGCTTAAATTAGCATTTTAAGATTGCAAACAAGAATAAAACACAAGACCTCTTACCTTAATGGAAGGAATGGTATTACTTTTAAGTACAGACACCATTCGTGTTTAAAATAAAAGCCTATATAGGTTTATAAAATTTTTAAGAAAAGGAAATAAGTGTGCATATCAGCTGTACATCTTTTCCTATTCTCAGTGGATTGCCAGACTTAGAACTGCCTTTTCTAACATCAGTTCCATTATAAATATGAGAGTGGGGAGGGGGATGGAATCTGTTCCACTGAATGCCTCAGAAGCTAGGTGGTTTTTATGAACCAGAATCTCAGAAGATTTGCAGACCACAGGACAATTTTGAACCAGTGATGCCAGCTTAGTTCAGAGTTGGGATTGGAAGCTCAAGCCAATTAATTCTGTCCAGCCTTCTGCTACCTCATAACTTTTTCACCAGTTATATAAGGACTGAAAACACTGAAGTAAATATACCTGATGGTAAGCGAAAGATATACATGTTAAGCGAAAGATATACATGTTGTTGTTGCTTTTTTGAAGGACAATTTGGTATAATTTAGGTATGTTTTTGTCGTTCATGATTTTGATATGTTAGCAGAGACATGTTTTATGAAAGGAAGAAATATACAAAGTATCTGAAGTTGTTGGTAGATTTTAATATTGACATTGAACAGGATGCCTGGCTTTGATGAATCAGATGTGGAGAATCATAGACATCACCAAAGTCTTAACTTGGTTCAGGGCTTAACTCCCCATACTTCCTTCTCTTTTTCTTCCTTTCCTTGGAGATTTAATGTTAAAAAGAAAAGAATTCTGTAGATACATTGTATTTTTACCTCTTTATTCTGGAAAATTTCAAATATATGCATGAGTAGTCAGAACAGTATAGTGAATAAGGAACCCTATTATTCTGCTACACTGTCAACTCATGCCCATCTTGTACCTCCTACCCATTATGTACACTCTACCTACTAACTCACCCAAATTATTTTTAAGCAAATCCCAGATATCATACTTTCATAAATAAATATTTCAGTATATATTTCTAAAAGATAAAGACTAAAAGAAAAACCACAAAAATTAATAAGCATTTCTTAATATCATTAATTATCCAGTCAGTTTTCACATTTCCCCAGTTATCACAATAATTTTTCAACTATTTATTTAAAACAGTATCCAACTAAGGTCCATACATTATTGTTTTCATATGTTTACTGTTTATACCTTTTAATCTATAGTTTTGCCCTCCATCTCTTCATTTATTTATTGAAGATCTCTCTCTCTTTTAAAGCTGCTATCACCTTCTGCTCTTCTGGAGGATTCCTTTTACAGTATGTCTACAAAGTAGGACATCCCTTTTTCATCCTTTTCCTTTTTTTTTTCTTTTTTTTAAATTAAGTTTATTGGGGTAACGTTGGTTAATGCAATTATATAATTTTCGGGTGTACATTATCATTTGACATCTATATATTCTACTGTGTTCACCACCCAAAGTCCAGTTACCTTCAGCTAACATATATTTGATCCCCTTTACCCACTTCACCCTCCCCCTAAACCCTATATTTGACCCCCTTTTCTCCATCTACCTCATCCCTCCTCCCCCCACCCTACTAGTAACTACTAGTCTATAGTCCTCTGGTAACCACTAGCCTATAGTTCATGTCCATGAGTCTCTGTTTGTCTCGCTCATTTGTTGCTTTTAGGTTTATAGCCTACATATAAGTGATATCGTGATTTTCAACTTTTTCTGTCTAGCCTCCTCTTTTCTTGCTGTCATTCAAAGCAATTGGCCATTCAAAACAAAGATTTATACATTGCTCACTCTGCTAGGAGCTAAGAAGAAAGCAGCTAGTGTAATTCCTGCCCACCAGAGTTTATGTCTTGCTGGGAGAGCAAACAAGTTAACTGTCAGTTATAGAATATAATGTGTTAAGAGTGATGATAGAGAACCTCAGAGTGCAATGGAAACATGTCAACCCTTAACCCATTTTTGCAGGATGAAGAAAGGCTTGTGTGTGGCAGAATGTTCAAGGTTAAGATCTGAAGGATGAGTTAGAGTTAGGTGAGTTAGGAAAGATTACTGGCAATAGAGAGACCATTGTTTGTTAAGGTACAAGAAGTTAAAGTTTTTTTTTTTTTAACTGTTTGGAATAAACAGCATGTCTTTTAGGAAAATTGAATTTTCAACTTTATTATACCAGATAATATTAATACATATCTTTATACAAAGCATTTTTCTTCCCTTCTGCATAGCCGTGGGAAATCTCAGAGCAGCTGTGCAAGTAAAAAATTAGAACCTTGAAAAATAAACATATGATTTCTAACCCTTACAATACCCCTATTATTTTTCTTAAGGTAAACATAGGCAACTAATTCCTACCTAAAAGTAGACACTTTTTAGGAAGGTTGAAAAAGTGACAAACTGATTCTAAAATTTATATGGAGAGGCAAAGGACCAAAATAGCCAAAACGATTTTGAAAAAGGTCAACACAGTTGGAAGACACATACTACCTGATTTCAAGACTTACTGATAACTTGCTAACAGTAATCAAGACAGTGTGGTATTGGCAAAAGGATGGATACATAGATCAATGAACAGAATAGAGTTCAGAAATAGACTCACACAATTAAATATGGCTATTTGTTTTTTGACAGAGATGCAAAGGCAAGTCAAGAAAGGATAGTCTTCTCAACAATTAGTCGTTGGAATAACTAGATATCTATGTGCAAAAAAAAAAAAAAATGAACCTCAACCTGTACCTCTCACCTTATTTATTTAAAAAATAACTAAAAATCAATCACAAGGACGTGGTTCCATAGTGTAGCAGTTAGCACATCTGCTTTACACGCAGAAGGTGCTGGGTTCGTGCCCCAGTGGAGCCACGGTCCATGGACTACGGCCATGCCACCCTGAACAAGCCTGACGTCTGATCTCAGAAGCTACGCAGGGTTGGGCCTGGTTAGTACTTGGATGGGAGACCACTTAGGAAGACCAGGTGCTGTAGGCATAAAAATAATAATCATAAATAAAATAAATATATAAATAAATAAAAATACAAATAAATTACAAAAAAAGACAACCGACTGTTTGGGAGAAGATATTCGCTAATGATACATCTGATAAGGGGTTAATATCCAGAATTTATAAAGAACTTATACCTTATACAACTCAACAACAACAACATAAAAACAATCCAATTAAAAAAAGGGCAGAATATCTGAACAGATACTTCTCCAAAGAGGAAATATAGATGGCTAACAGACATATGAAAAGATGCTCAAGGTCACTAATCATCAGAGAAATGCAAATTAAAACCGCAATGAGATATCATCTCACACCTGTCAGAATGGTTGTCATCAATAAATCAAAAACCAGCAAGTGTTGGTGAGGATGCAGAGAAAAAGGAACCCTCATACATTGTTGGTGGGATTGCAGATTGGTACAGCAGCTATGGAAAACAGTATGGAGGTTTCTCAAAATATTAAAAATGGATGTACCTTTTGACCCAGCAATTGCACTTCTGGATATTTATCCAAAGAAAACCAAAACAATAATTCGTAAAGATCTATGTACTCCAGTATTCATGGCAGCACAATTTACAATAGCCAAGATATGGACACAACCTAAATGTCCATCAACAGATAATTAGATAAAGAAATTATGGTTCATATATACAATGGAATAATACTCAGCCATTAGAAAAATGAAATCCTACCATTTGCAACGACATGGATGGACCTAGAGGTTATTATGCTGAGTGAAATAAGTCAGAGAAAGGTAAATACCATATGATTTCACTTATATGTGAAATGTAAGGAACGAAAGAACAAACTAATCAAAAACACACAAATATAGTGGACAATTTGGTGACAGAAGGTGGGGTTGAGGGGCGGGGAGAATGGGGTGAATGATTAAAGAAGTACAAATTAGTAGTTGATAGTTGGGCATGAGGATGAGAGCACAGCATGGGGAATGCAGTTAGCATTAATATGATGGTGGAGAACCAGGGGAGGGAGGGAGCAATTGGGGGAATCGTTTTATGAACAATATAGATTTCTAACCAATGTACTGTATACTTGAAACTAATTTAAATAAGTAAATTTATTTAAAAAATTGATCACAGACCTAAATGTAAAATGGAAAACTATAAAATATTTAGTATAAAATAGAATTCTTGTTAAGTTAGGCAAAGAGTTCTTAAATACAACACCAAAAGCAAGATTCATAAAATTAAAAAATTGCTAAATTGTGCTTCATCAAAATTTACTCTGCAAAAGAAACTGTTAAGTGAATGAAGAGACAAGACAGAAGACTGGGAGAAAATTTTTGCAAATCACGTATCGGACATAGGACCTGGATCTAGATTGAATAAATAGTTCAAAGAGCTCAAAACTCATCAAGAAGAAAGCAAATAACACCAAAAAAATGGGTATAAGATTTGATTGACTTTACCAGAGAAGACATGGAGACAAAGAAGCACTTGAAATGTGTTCCACATCTTAGTCATTAGAGGAATGCAAATTAAAATCATAGTGAGATACGCCATTAGAATGGCTAAAAAACAACAATAAAAGAAGAAAACTGACTAGATCATGGACTGGTGAGGATGTGGGGCAGCCAGAACTTTGGAAAATACTGTGGCAGTTTCTTATAAAGTAAAACACACACTTAACATATGACCCAAGTATTTACCCAATTGAAATGACAACCTAGGACTCAAAAACCTGAATGTGAATATTTATAGCAGCTTTATTTGTACTCACCCAAAGCTGGAAATAATCTGAATGGCCCTCAATTTCAGAACAGATAAACTAACAGTGGTATAGTCATACAGTGGAATCCAACTCATCAATAAAAAGAAACTATTCATAGATGCAATAACAGTAATGATTCTAAAATGCATTATGGTGAGTGAAAGAAGCCAAGCTCAAAAGGCTACTCACTATATGATTGAATTGATGTGACATTCTGGAAAACTCAAAACTATAGGGACAGTCGAGAACAGATCAGTGATTGCCTCAGGTTAAGGGTAGGGGTAGTGTTTGACTACATACAAAAGGGGTAACATGAGGAAATTTGGGGAGGGGGTGATGGACCCTTTCTGTACTTGATTGTGGTTGTGGTTATACAGCTATGCATTTATTAGAACTCTTAGAACTGAACACTAAAAATTAATTTCACTGTGTAATATTTTAAATGTGTGGGATAGAAGAGGGAGACTTTAAAGATGGATTCTAGAAATGTAATTTTCTAAATATATTTGAATTTTTAAACTTAATTTCTTTTCTGAATATATTTTGAATAATATAAAAGTTACATAATGAAAAGTCTCCGAATAGAAATTTTAGATCATTTAGAATTTATTTTACTTTGAAATGCAGTTGTGTGCTCTGCAGTTGTAAGACTTCAAGAATACTTTGCCAGTTATTTTCTACTTTATTTGTTAAACTTGCTTATTGCCAAGCATTGTGCTACTTAGCTTTCCTTTCCCACTCTCTTCTTCCTGTCCTAGGGCACTGCTGTGTCATTTCAAGTATGTTCTCCACTTCAGTGCATAAAACAGTATTCACTAGAGAGATTTATCAAGTTAATTGGGGGGATATATGGATCTCATCCAAAGTCTAGCCAAGCTGTCTGTTCCCCTAGGCATTACTTAATGGATTGAAGCTTGGACATTAAGAATATTGTGGCAGGAGACATCCTTAGTATTCTTGGAAGTTGTATATTATAGTTTCCAGGTGAGTGTTGATTTTCAGATTTGGGAAGACATTGAGAAAATTGGTTGTGACTTTTAGGCAGCTGAAGCAGGTCCGGTATTGATTAACAGCATTTACCCGTTTGCTTGACACCGATCTGCTATCCCTCTGCTATTGCTTTCTCATGAGAGGCAATTTGAACTATTTGCTTGTGTTTCTGGATCATGTCTCTACTCTTTTTTTCCTACAAGTACTCTGATTTTCCACCAGATCTCAAATTTCTAAGTAAGGACTTTCATTTAATAAAGTAACATTATTCCTCTTAGTAGGGAATTGTTGAGTGTCTGATTAGGTTTCTATGTCTCACCTAAATGTTAGCCTGTTCTTGGTAGATTGTTATTCCAGTTGATTGTGTTCTCTAATCCTTTAATCTTATTCTCCCCCTACCTTTCTCTCAAAGGCTATCAAGTGGAAATTGTCTGTACTTCTTTCTTCCATACATACAGAGTTAATTGTATTCATATTCATGCCATTCATTTCTTGCCATACTGTTAATCCCTCTATGACCTTGTTGCATCACTGTTTATCTGAATCTTCAATCTTTCTGTCTTTATTTCTTTTCCTCAACTCTGTCTCTACTCAACCCCCAGTTATTCCTGTCTCTCTCCTGTTCATGAAAGTAGTCTTTCCCCTGCTCTCTACACCCTCTCACAGTCTATTTATTCCTCAAGCATGTAATTTGATTTGGTCACCACCACTCTACTGAAATTTCTCTGCTCAATGACCTCATTGTTAAACCCAGATGATGCTTTTCAGTCTCCTAGTTTATTTTGCCTCTCTGCTTCTTTAAACTGTGATATTATCCATTCTTGGTTTTTCTCTTCTATTTCTTCTTAGTCTTCTTCATAGTCTCATAGTCTCCTTTTCTTCCATCCGTTCCTAAATGTGGTTACATATTTTTGCCAAAGTGTTATAATCTTTTAATGTTTTTATACCATCAATTTAGGTGGATTTCTGTTCTCTTAAAACCTTCAACTAGGGTTGGGATCAATACACATACAGTGGTGAGTGCATTAGACTGTTTTTAAGTCAGGTCCCTGGTCTTGGAAAAGCAGACTAGCTTGACCTTGGCCTTAGGGGAAATATGTCAGTTTTCTCAACTGTCAAATGAGGATAACAGGACCAGTTTAGCTCAGTGAGTGGTTGTGAGGCATGACTACTAATGAAAATAATTGTAAAACACTTTGGCAAGTTAAAGTGTGATATAAATGCTAAATAATAGTTCTTTATTGGGATGTTGTGAAAATTAGCAACATGCTGTCAGAGGCCTTAAGTTCCTTTTGAGAAAGGTGATATATTTTTATAAATACTATTTGAAGAAAAAATAGCTCAGCAGTTTGAAAAAGATTGCTACCTTAATTTCTGGAATGTAACAATTATGGAACCATAATGAAACAACTTTTTATTAAAGAGAATATTCCAAAAGACTTATCGTAATATAACTTTTGAGGATTTGTATTTTTAGAGTTTTTGCTATCTTGGCTTTTTGGTTCAAGTGAGTGTATGAATGCCACACTATGGCATTTATAATATTGAATGTTTAAAGGACTGGTGAGGATGACTTATTTATATTTAAGGCATCACAGCTGATCGATACAACCACTCACAAAAAGGCATTGAAAAAGTATTTTAATTTATTTTAGGTGACACCATATAGACACATAAATTCAGACTTAAGTGATAGTTGCAGTTAGGCTTTGAAGAGGGACATGGTGCTGTTTCGGGCAAAACTAGCACTCTTGTTCCATACCTGAGTCTAAATATAGAATTGATGGCATCGTGTACTTAGAAAATGCTTGAGATTTGAATCTGATGAACTAAAATTTTTTCAGACTCTAAAGTGGCATTAACAATAGAGGAAAATTGGAATGTGGTTCTTTTGATGTCTAAAACTGATAAGGGAAAACTGAAATGATTAAGCAATAGTCTGCTGACATGCTTAGAACTTTACTCTGCTGACAACAGTTCAGTTGGGATCTTGTTTATCTTTTTTTCAGTAGGGACCTGTGTGTTGCTAATTTTAAAATAAAGTGGCATGAAGTTCTTAGCTTTACATAGGTTGGAATTGAATCTTTTTTCTGGAATTTGAGTTCTTCCACAATCCATTACCTCTTTGTATCAATAACAAGTAAAAGACTTAGGTTTTTTTCCTCTTTGATGGGAAGACTGTACTTGTTTTTGCAGCATCAGGCATTATTTGCTTTTCTTTTTCTTTTGGTGACTGATAAAGGGGGCCCTGAATGGCCTGCTTCACAGCAAAGACAATTGAGTAAGCTTACTTTCTTGGAGGTGCTTTACCTCTGTGGTTGTATTTAAGTTTTATGTTATTTTCTTCTATCATCTGCCTCGTTCATTGTAGACTCAGGGAATGGCTTCCGCTGTTTTATGTTCATAGGTAAAGGTTCATCTTATATTCGTATTTAGTTCCTTTAGAGTTGATTTGCAGTTTTCTTGTATCCATTCTCCTTAATAGTTTCCTTCCCAGAGTAGGTATTTCGCAAAGCTTCTAAATATTTTTTAGGAATGAATTGCTTATGCTAGGCACTCTTACCTTTTTTCCCTAGCTTTGTTGAGGTATAACTGAGAAAACTGTAAGATGTTTAAAGTGCGCAATGTGATGATTTTAGGCACCCTTATCTTTTTTTTTTTTCTCCATTCTGAGTAGCCAAGGTTTCTCTGGAAGTTTGCAGTTGACAGTGCTATCAAGTCAAAATACCTCGAAGACTATGTGGAGAAAGCACTTTCCATCACTTCCTAACAATGTGGAATATATGTAATATTTGACTTTATGTATTTCTTCTGTGACTCCCAGTTCATGCCCTTTGAAAATTTTGCCCTTTGGTTATTTGTCCTTTTCTTATTGACTTGTAAAAGTTCTTTGTATTTTGTGACTATCAATTCTTTTTCATGAATATTGCAAATATTCTTTAAGGCTATGAATAATGAGAAAGCAGACTATTGCATCAAATGTTTATTCAAATGGTATTAGGTTAAAATGGTTGCCTTGGTTATTTGAGCAATGGTAAGCTTCTTTTGTCTCTCTCCTTCCAAAGATGCATAGAAAAAGCTCCTTCTGTCTGAAGTAAACTGTTGGCTCTGTGTTGGTTATAATTTGCTTTTTCTGGCTCGCAAAGCCTTCTTTTTGTTTCCTGTCTTCTGACAGATTATAGGATTGTGGGGAAACAGCGTCCAGGGCTTTTTCAGGAACTGTGCCATTTTATCTACAGGAGAAGCCATTGGCTTTGGCACTAGAAGAGAATTGGCTCTGCATTTAAAGATGCCAAATCATGCTTGATTCACAAGTTTGCTGTCTCATTTTGTGTATGTCTGTGAAACTTTTTCAGGATGTTGGCTTTTAGTTTTTCTACCATGTGCTACTCCATCAGTATGAGAAATTAACAACTTGTCCCTTCTCTCCAACTTCCCACTCCCAACACTCACAATCCAAACATCTCAAACCATAGCAAATGATGTAACAGTCATTTGAGGATTAGGAAAAAATACACTACACAAATGTTTCCATTGCCCTTATGGTGACGTCGATCGTTAATTCTGGTTTATCAGTTAAAGTCTTAGTCTTTCCTATGTAGTCTTGAATTACTTAGGTGTAGAAATGATTTGCCTATCAACATGTCTTACAGAGGCTTTTCAAAGGCAACGGTGAAAACTAATTGTCAGAATACTCTATTTCCTAACTTGGAAAACTTAATTTGTATAAGACAGATCACATTTAGGAAACTTCTTCTTATTCATTTACCCTTGACACACTCTTTGGAGGGGGGTGTAGCATAATTAATCCTGATTTCTAATGAGAATATTTATTATCATGTAAGCAGTCTTTACTTCAATTGTATCTGCTAGCTTTATGCTTTTGAAACTTTGTACAGTTGATTTTGAAACCTAACCAACTAGATATTTTAGCAAATCTTCCGAACACATTAAGGCCTCACGCCTCTACTTTCTACAGATAACAGTTTAAAGATATCTTATAGATGTAGCATATTTTCATTTAGATTAAGGCAGGGAATATTGTAAATAGGACAATAAGCCACTTTGGATAAGCTGGTTTGTCTAATGTGAAATATGGACACATGTTTTTTCTCCTAGTGCCAGAAAAGCTTCCCCTCATGTCCTGCCTCAGACCCAGACTTGGCAAAAGTTGGGATTTGGTTCTCATGTGCATTCTTTGTTGTAGTTTGCCTTTTTTTTTTTTTTAAACTGTGTGTCTCCTCTCACTAGACTAAGCTCCTTAAAGACAAGGACTGTAGCTTATACATCTTTTTGTCTCTGAGATTTAATAGGCTTTCTGGTATATAAGAATGCAATAAAAATGTGGTGATGCGAATGAATTAATGAGTAAATTGAACTCCCAAAGATACAGTGAATGGATTTTATACTTCCCTCTAGTGTCTGAAAGAGAAAGTGCAGCCAGTTTAAAAAAAAACAACTTAAAGGATACCTTGCTATATTGAAATAATAGTTCAAGGCATTGCCTTTTTTTTTTTTTTTAACTTTAACACTTGTGTTTTTAGAGCTGCTGTTCTCTTTAAGTCTAATGAATAATAAGGTTTCTTATCAAAGTCCGTGTTCTGTCTTATGGGTTAAAATGTCACGTAGCAGGTCTATGGGGAAAATGCCTTTAATAATGTTCAGCTTATTAAAGGTAGATCATTGTTACTGTTTTGTCTTTGTTATGTGGTTACTTCTGATTGAAGTAAATTAACTGTCAAAGGCAACTTTTTTTTTGCTTTGTTATAATTTGGGAAATTTACAAAAGAGTACTCAAGAAATTTTGAAGTGCAAACAGTGATCAGACTGGGTAGATGTTACCTAAACTAGTTTCAGTCTAACTCATTGATCTTTTCCTTCTATTTCTGAGAGATACTGTGTTTGTTTTACCTTTTACTATCTTTTACATAGAAAGTTTAAAAACTATGGAAAATGATCTGATTCCACTAAATCTATTAAAAGTACAAAATTAATGCATGTTTTTTAAAAAGATCAAGTAAAACAAATATTAAAAAATTATCTCCTTCATTCCTTTCTACCCTACCTATCCTCCTCTCAGTGGTAACCACTGTTGACAGATTGGTGTATATACTTCCAGATATATTTTTGGACCTATTGACATATATTCAAAGTAGATGTGATTATTTTATAGTACAATCTGAAACTTGATATTTTTAAACTTTTTATTGAGATAAATTGTACATGCAAAAGTAGACAGAAGTGGACAGCTTAATGAATTTTCACAATTCGAACATACCTGTGTAACTAGTTTCTAGATCAAGAAACATTTTACCAGTCGTCTTGAAGCCCTGCCTATTAATTTGTCTATAGTATTGAAGCACGGAGTGGATAAATACTTAGTAGTGGCAGCACGAGAACTTAGTTAATTGTTCTGTCTAAAAATGAATTGAAGTTATTAATAATTTCAGCTTTGGTGGCTGTTATGAGAATTTGAGTAGTTTAAATGATTTGGATCATTGTTTTGCTATAAAGTTTACTGGTCAAAGTATTTATTGAGGACTTTGCTGTGTATATCTTACTTTGAACAATTGGGAAGGGAGAAGATATAAAGGCAAATATAATACTAGCTCTTAGTTACAGTCTAACTTAGGAAGACAAATCACATATTAGACAACAGAACAATTAAGTAAATTATGTAGTAGTAATTCAAAAAAGGAATCATTGCTGACAGCATCGAAGAAGCCTCCACAAGGGTGATGGAATTGGAGGTGGGCCTTGAAGAATGGGTAGGATTTAAATGGAATGGTTATAACACCACAAGTCATGGGAACATGATACAGGTAGTGAGCAAGCAGAGCAGTCTGTCTGGTCTGGGGAAAATATGCTGAGGAAAGGAAGGGAGTTAAGTTTGATAACATAGGCTAGTGCCGGGTTATGGAACATAGAACAGCCATACAGTGGAAACTTGGCTGGATGACATAGATACCAGTGAGCCACAATATAGCTTAATGAGTAAGAGTATTAAATTTGGAGCCAGAGGACTCAAGTTCTAATACTGACTTTTCCATTTACAGCTATGTGACCTAGAGCAGATTGTTCTCTCTGGACTTCAGTTTATTCATCTGTAAAAATGGGGGAAATTTCTGTTTCATATGTTTATTATGATAAAATTATATATATATATTTCTTGACATAGGGCCTTGTACCTAGTGAATGTGCAATAAATTGAACTGTCTGTAGTTCTTAAGGAGAAGAGCAAATGGATGAAAGCAATGGCATGTAGAACAAGGGAGACCAGAAAGAAGTTACAGTTATCCCCACAGACATATGGTAAGGGTCTCTGTTAAAGTAGTGGTAATAATAAAGAGTACATTTGAAGAACATGAAAAGAATTCATTTGGACTTGAATTCTTTAGGAGGAAACATTTTGGGCCTCCTTGTGATTTATTATTAAACAGTTATAATTCCTTTGTGGTTTCTTGGACTATATAGGTACTTTTGAAAAGATGAATCTGACTTTTTAATTTCAGTTAAGGTATTTGAAACCCCCTAAGAGTTCCTTATGTTTATGTTTTAGAAGAGGATATTAGAAGTTTTGTCTGAATTATCCAGTTGTCAACATTTGTGATAATAATGGCAAGACAGGTGTGTTTGTGTTTGTTGTCTTGGCAAATCAATTAGTGCATGAGGAAGGATTTTAGCTTTACTTTCTACTTAATCCTTAAAGGAAAAAAATTGTCTTTATCAAGGTGGCTAGAGTCTGAAGGAAAGTACTGACTCAGAAGTTTCCCTTAGACATCAAGAGTACCTTTTAGGTCAGTTATTTTATTTTTTAGGTCAGCTATTTTACATAGTGGCTTCTTGAAGTATTGTTTAGTTATTTTAATATGGAAAATGCCAGAGGATAGCTAAATGATGTGGAGGAGAGTTGTAACTGCTTTTGTGCTCTTGAGAATTTTTGTTTTAGGTCAGGAGAAGATGGAGAGGGACTGGACGTACCTGCTAGCTAATCTGGCAGACTTTTATGGGCAGAATTTAAAATAAAAAACTTTTCACATTTGGTTCTTTTCAGATGGAACCCAATAAAAGCTAGCCTGTAAGACACCAATGAAGTTTATAAATCTGCTTAAGCTAGAGTCTTTTAATTGGGTTAGAAAAGAGCTTTTTTTAAAATGGATATGTTTTCATCTTTGCCATCTTCCAAGAAGACTGAGGTTATATATATGAAATGCTTTGAGCTCCACATAAGAAAGGGCTACTTATTTTATTATAGTTTTTAAAAAATTATACTGTACTTGGGGCACGATGCAGGATCGTAGTGTGTGCTGTAGATGTATGTAACATTAGTTGCCAGAACTCTGTGGACAGAAATGACAATATAGGTAATAGCTTGCCTTCCCCCATCCCCATTTTATTTATTTTTCTTAAGTGAGCCCCATGTACTGCTCTTCCACTATGCCTAAGAAAATATCCTGCAGTCCTTAGCATATTCCATCCCAGCAGTGTTATGCCCCCTAACATAGGCATTAGTGATTGAAGTGTTGACGCAACCTGCCAGTTGTGCAGAGGCCTGGCAGTTGCTGTGAGTTTTTTCTAATATTAGGTGATGGATTGAACAAGACTTAGATGTTTGCTTACTGATTTTACTGAAACCTGCTAAGGGAATGGTTAGTTTGAGTTTAATTGGATGTAGATATCTTGTGTCTGAGCTAGGTTGGAACCAACTGTGCGTGTTTTCTTGTTTCTTTTTTGCAGATGATTTGAAGTATTCCCTCTTCTCCCACCACCAATTTCCAAATACATTACGCCCTCCTTCCCACATCCCTTTATTTCTGCGTCATGGGAAGCAAGAGGGTGGATTGATGTGTGAAGCTGATCTAATATGCAGACCTAAATCAATGCACGGTTATGAGGGAGTGCAGTTGATTAGTTTGAGAAAAGGAGGGCGAGGCATAGAGCCTTGGGGAATATCTTTTTACGGTCGGTGTCTCCCGGTGACTATTGCTGTGGAAGTCTGAGGCACGCTGGGAGGTACCGCCTGGATATGAGGGTCACTCCTAGTACCCAGGCAGAGAGTGGGCGGGGAAGCGGGTAAAACGGCGCGGCGTCACCTGGTACAGCTGCGAGATGCTAGGATTCCAGCTTTGGGGTGGGGGCCAAAAGAGATGGGGGCAGCTCTAACAAAGAGGATCCGCGCCGAGGCCGGGGCCGCGGATAGCTGGCCTATCCCCGGCGGCTGACCTCCCAGTGGGCCTCCCCAGTTGGCTGCTTGGCGAGTCGCTCTGCTAGCTCTCTGGCTTGTCATTGGCTCTGCGGACGCAAGGGGGATCGAGGAGGGCTGGGATGGAGTTGGGGGGGGCTGGTTTCCGGCGGTGAAAGGGAGCGAGCGGCAGCGGGCTGGGGGAGGGGGTGTCGGCGCACCGCGGAGTGCAGCGCTCGGAGAGCCTGGCACTCAGAGCAGGCGCCTACCCCTCCCCCTGCCAAGACCGCTAGAACCCCCTTTTCAGCCACCCTCTCGGGGCGGGACAAGGAGAGTTGAACTGCCCCAGGAGGGCGGGGCGGAGCCCAGAGCCCCACCGAGCTGCGGAGCGAATCTCACCTCCCTTCCAGGGCTCAAGGTGTGTGTGCTTTTTCCAACGCAACCCGACTTCAGCCGACTTAACCTTGAGGGGAAATGGAATGGGAAGAACTCCACATCCCATCAGTTTATTTTCTATTTCTTCCCTCATTCTTCTTTCCCTCCGTTCATCTCGCCCCTGCAGCAGGGTAAGGAGATTTCGGACTCATCCCTTTTAACTGGTGTCGATATCGGTCGCGTAGTAAAATGAACAGAGAAGAAGAGAGAAGCAAGCCCTTTCTTGTGTGTGGCATCTGATGCAGTAAACCGCAAAAAAAACAAAAAACAAAAAGAAAACACCTAGGAGTGGGTGTTTGAACTGTAACTGTACTGCATCCTTGTCAATTAAGGCTGTCTTCACCATTTTCCTACTTGGGACTGCCTTAATCAGCAAAAACAATCTGAAAAGGAAGGAGGTGCTAGTGGAGAGAGAGAGAGCCCCTGTCAGATGGTGGTTTAAGGAAATCCTAATAGTTTTTAGCGATTAACTCTGTTAAAGTCTCTTCCCGAGTACGTTTTCATCGGCTTCGTGTAATACTCAGTTGGAGAAACCTAGCTAGAGCGAGCAAACTCACCTTGCCGTTACGGAAATTTAAGTCTTACTGTTTCTTCACCGGTATATTTCTTATATCCATAGGTTTTCAGAGGAATTAGTTTTGGTCGTCAAAAACCAAAACGAAACTTTAAAAAAATCGAGATGAATTTTGTTTCATTGGTTTATTTTTTAAAAGCCCCCCCCCACCAACTTTATGAATTTGGGCGGCTGTAACATTACAATTTAAATTATATTTTTCTTTTTGAGTTTCTTTGCTTCTTCTACAACTTGTGGGTTCCTTCTTTCTGAAGGGCACAGAGCTCATCTTCAGCCAAAATCAAGGAACATTACAGGTTTTAATTCAGAGGAAGTTATCAATTGATGATAGAAAACTTAAAATTTATGTTAGAAACTGTGTGTGTGTGTGTGTGTGTGTGTGTGTGTGTGTGTGTGTGTGTGTGTGTGTGTGTGTGTGTGTGACTCACATAGATATCTGTGTTAAGTGGCAATGTTCACAGTAAACTTGCTTTAACTGGGCATTTTCACCCAAGATGTTTGGACCAGATTTATTTAACATTGATTAGCTAGAATGCCAGAAGAGATAAATATCAATTTTTTGGCAGCACTTTGGTAAAATTTTTTAAAAAGATCTAATTGGCTTTATTATGCAATTTACAAGTTGGGCAGTGTAGCATTTAGCAACTAGAAGGGCATTCCCAGGTAAATATTAATTGAAATGATTGAAAGGTCATTCTTGAAATCTAGGTTCAGTTTCCAGAGATTGGTCTAACTGAAGTTCAGCGTCGAAGACAGAATTGATATGCTAGAGCTATTTTACAGTTTTAGCTGATTAGTGTTTTTTTTCCTTTGAGTTATTGGATTCCTAACCAATTTGGGGTGAAAGCAAGCATTATAAAGAATAGAGATGATGGGATAGGAAACCATCCCAGTTGTGGAAATTTATCAGGGATCAGAAAATTTACTATACTTTTTTTTTTTTTTAATTCTTAAGTAGATTTAGTATAGACTTGTGCAAAAAAAGTAGATTCACAGTAAACCTTTGTTGGATTTGGATGTTCTGGTTTATTACCCATTTATCCCTTAAGACTCATTAATAAGCTTTAAATTGAAAGGCAAAGAGGATCCCCCAGATGGTATCTTACCTAACTTGTTACTGAGAGTGAACTGTTAAAAACCACTGATTGAAGCTTTGACAGGTAATGCACAAAATAATGTGCAGTTTGATAGCTAAGCTGCAGCAAGCTGACGAAGTGACAGAAAAACACTTGGTGACCATATTAAAGCATTATACTACTTCAACTTGCTTCTACTAGAAAACAAGTTGCCTTCCTATTTGATATTCTAGGTGGCTTTTTCTTTGTCTATCCATGGGTGAGCAGTTAATACAGCTTTATAAAGTTATATTCCACTCTGCTCACTTAATTTTTTTATATTTTTCTTTTCTTGACTGATTTTGGTAATCAGTATTTTGCATGGTACATTGATTTCCCCAAAGAATTTTCCCCAGGAGACAAAAGGCTATGTATAGAACTAATCATAGGTGTATCTACAGTGATCTCCAAATACTATTTAAGAGGGATGGAAATCCTCAGATTTGGTCTTCTGCAAGGAAATAATTATATGAAGCTATGACTTCCCATATCTCTTGGTTGAGGGGACATCGTGCTGTTGAGGTTAAAGTAGCAGATTTGATTTTCTTCAGCAATCTGTTTTTATCCATCGTGCTTATTTTTGTGAGTCATAGCTTAGAATGTGTTAAGAAAAAGGGCCCTCTGTTCTCTCTAAGGGGAGGCTCAAGCCCAATCCCCCACTCACATCACAGGTATAAAATGATCCCCTCGAGAGGGTGAAGGAAAAGATTGGGCCCTTGGCTTTGTTTGATTCTCATAATAGTCAACTTGAGTGTTGTAAGGTTTGGAACTGGGAAAAGCTTGCTCAAGATGAGAAAATATTAGAGGCAAAAAGACCTGGGAATGCTGCTAAATGAGAGATTTATTTAGAGACAGTGAATTCATTCATATGGAGATTTGGCTGGTGGTAGTTTTTAGCTATTCATCTTTGTCAGTCCGGTGTCCGAAACAATATTTTGTGTGTGTTTAAGCACAACCCCCTCTCCCAGGAGTTGACTCTTGGCAGCTGAATCTTTTAAGGAAGTTGTTTGCTGTGAGTCTGAATCCAGAGGTAGAGGACTTGGTGGAGTCTGTTATCTGTTTAGGACTCAGATAAAGAAATGAATTACTGAACTCTTCCTAATGAATGGGTTGCTAGGCAAAGTGCATCTCAATCAGCTTAATCCTCAATAGTTTACAGGTCTGCTCTTGGTGAGGGCCAGAGCTGCCTTTCTAATGATACTGCCCTTTAAGAATGCTGTCGGATGTGCACATATGTTGCTCAGTGGCTTAAAAAAGGACTAGAACAATTTAGGAAGATCACTTCATCCATCTACTTACCTTTTGGTAACCAGCATTGTCATTAAGGTCCCCTGAATCAAGCTGTGGTGAAGAGGGGATTGCTCTCCAATATTAAGATACCACTGTGTTTGATTATCTTTGGTTTGTAACTCATAAGGCAGTGAACTAACGCATTCATTTTGGAAACAGGCCAGTGATAACACTGCCCTTGGGCCTGGATGGATGGAAAAATAGGACAGAACAAACAATTGAAGGCATAAATAATGAATCTTCCAACTGAGCCCTGGGAGAGTGAAGGAGATTATCCTCAGAGCTGTTCAATCTGGCAGTGAAAGGAGGAGTCCACTGAATTAATTACCCTTACTGTGTTTGATACTGCACTTATTATGAGTTTGTTAGAGTCATTCAGAACAGAGTTGCCTTTTAGATACAAACTTTTAACCCATCTTATTGTTTGTTTTGGTTTTTTAAAATTCAGGCTTTTGTTCCCTCACTCAACTTTGTTCTGTATGTTAGCATTCTGTGAATACTGGATAATCCTTATATTCGGCCAGATCTTAGAATTTTGCATCGAGATTTCATTATCTGTAAATATATATGATAATAGAAGAGAAAAAAATGAGAAAGCCTGAGCTTGGTTTAAAGGAATTCTCTGGTACCGTGAATATATATTATACTTTGAAATTAAATGTAGGGTCATAGAGTACTTAGATACCCAACTCACCAAAGGTTAAGACTAGAGTTTCTTTAGCCCAAGAATCATTTCCAGTGTTAACATAAATATTTTTACTTTTGGATTAGTTTTCTTCCAGTGAATTCAATAAGCAGTCTCTTAGTGGTCTCAGGTTTTCCCTGAGGTAGGGAAAACTAATGCTCAGAGAATGTCTAAAATACAGTAATTTGGTAGTGAAGCTAGACCCAGAGCAAAAGTCTCTGGATTCTTCTCTTCTCTGAATTGCTAATAAATTTAGTTCTTTTCTCCAAGAACTCCTTTCAATATCCCTATTTGAAATATCCCTGTTTCTACCCTGAGAAGCTGTTTTTATTTCTCTAGTGGTGAAGGGAGTCCAAAGACCAAGATGCCATTCTCAGTCAAGAGGAGGAAGAAGATTCAGAATGAGGTGTTAGAGGAATAAAAGAGAAATGTAAAGGAAAGGCCAAAATAATAATATAATAATAAATAAAATAAAGGAAAAGCCAAATTGAAGTTTTATTTTATTTGGTGCTGATGGATCTCAGGAGGGAACATTGGGTTGTTTAGATCAAATTCAGTCAAGGACTAATTTTGTTATATTTTAGCCTAGCCGAAAAGGGCAGAGGACATCTTTACCAGCATATAGGCAGGACTCTAGTGAAGGGATCATTCCTGATCAGATAATATAGTCGGTTTGTGATTATTCATGCAGAAGGGCAAATAGATATTCCACAGCTAAAGATATTCCTAGGCCATATTTTTAAGCAATAGCTTTAACTTCCTCTACTTTTTACTGGGATTTTCTAGCCGAACAAGCTGATTAGAGCTTTCTTTCTCTGGTCATTCAAGAGACCAGTAGGCAAGATAGCCATGAGTTTGGATTACACTTAGTTTCTTAATCATCAAAAATAGTATATAACTCAGTACTGGACCTAGAAAAGTTCAGCTCAGTTTAATAATCTTGAGACAGTTTGTTTTATTTAATATTTTAAAATGACCCTTGTTACTTAGTTACATTGAGTTCCTTTGGAGAATTAAGATCTTCTAAGTAAATCATAGATAAACTAGCTCTTGATACTGGCATGTCTAATTTGTTGGCTTCTTCTGGTCCCCCAGTTTATGCAAATCAAATCATTCATCATGTGGGCGAGCTGTAGAGAACCAAGCCAAAGAATTGTTACCAAAGCAAACCGCTCTTACATTGGGCTGTATGTACTCTAATGATGAGAGCTGCTGGTGGGAAAATATTACCTGTTTCTCTCCTCTCTTTTTTTTAGTGGAAGACCAGCTGAATACTACAGCAGTTTTAAAAGGCAGGGTTTCCATGAGCAATTGCTAATTCTTTGCACTCAGCAAAATGATTTTGTGGCTCAGTTGCTGCTCTTAGTAAAAATCAGATTTTATGCCACTTGCAGAATTGAAATGATTTAGACAACATCCCTGTTGCTTCAGAGGAGAAGCATAAGCATTAGTCATAACTTAAATTTCTTCTTTCCTTCTAAAAGCTAAAGTACTTTTACCATTGGCATTTCATTTATCACTTATTATGTAAAGGATAGGACTTGATCTATTTTAAAACAAAAAGGGTATCAAGATTATGAGAAGTGAAAGTCAGCTCCTCCCCGGTCAGAGTATATTAGTGGAAAAGTCAGTCATATTTCCTAGGTTCCTGAATGGGTCTTCTTTATTACCCAGCTATTCAGCTAGGAGTGGTTTTACTATTGTGAAGACATTAATTTTATAGTTGTGAAGGTACTGGTTTGGCTTTTGCTTATCTTATTCTCTCAGAACCTCTTTCATTCAACAGAAAGTGGGGCCAGTGGATTAATGAAGAATCCATACCTTGGTTTTAACCTGTCCTGCCAGGTGTTACTGTGCATTCACTAAAATGCTTTACAGAGGATTTTAGTACTTAGGCTTCATTCAATCCCTGTGAGGTATGGTGCAATTGGAGTGTGATACTGTGTTAGAACATTTCCTCAGAGAGACAAAATGAACTTTCCCTTTTAAGAAAAGTCCTTTGCCTATTCCCGTAGTCCAAGGCAAACTTAAGTTGGAAAAAGTTGCTTTTTCAGCAAGCAGTGTTTTAATTTTTGCCTCTTTTCCAAGCTGAACAAATATCCCATCTGAAATGTGTTGTTCTTATCATTCATAGTATGTTCTGAGGAGATTATTCCTTAGTGCACCTAGAAGTGAAAGGCTGATGCTACTTCAGCCTGCACGTCAACTTTGTAGCTCTCAAATTCTCTTTTTACCAATTGCCTCCATCCCCCCATCTGTCCACATCAGCTCATCTCTGAGTTTCCTACAACTAGTTAAGAAAGTACCATTGCTCAGTCAGGGAAATGCTAGTCTTTATTAAAGTCAGAGTTGGATTCAACAGCAGTCTTTGGGTGTGTGCAAGCTTGCATTACTTTGTTCACTATTGCTTAAAGAGTATTTCTACATTACAGAAACAAGATTTCACTCTTCAAAACAAGTTGATAAATTGCTTTTTATTAAGTGTGCAAGTGCCTAAGAGTTAAACTTGAAATGAGGGGGAGAGGAACCTATATTAGTTATAGTTTAATTGGTCTTGTAAAATTTGTTATGTAATTAAAAGCTGTACTGCTGCGTTGCACTGAACCTCCTAGATAAATCATGGAGAAACTACGGTTTCTCAGTGAGGACCACTCTGACTATGCTATTTTAAATTGTTACTCCAGCTAAGACTCATCTCCTTCACTGCTTTATTTTTTCATACTGCTTATCACCTTCTAAGAATATACGTAACTTACCTATTCATTAAGTTTGACTGTCCCACTCTACCCCCTGAGAAAAACGGAAGCACCATGAAGACAGGAGTTTTTGTCTGTCTTGTTCATGGCTGAGTCCCTAGCTCCTAGAGCAGTGCCTTGCTATGTAGTAGGTGTTCAGTAAATATAGGTATGAATTAATTAATTGGAGAGGTATTCTTTAATAGATATCTGGAGATCAGAATTAGAGTGTGTGGGAAGAGATTATTAGTACTTCCTGAAGCTAGTACTAAGTTAGGGATCAGGTTACTTAACTAGTTCAAGGGAAAGAATATTAATGTGAAAAAAACTCAAGGAATTGGGATTAATTAGCCTATCTTAGAGAAATGACATTGTATGGTATGCAAATATGAAGGAATATTATGTAAAGATAGATGGCTAGCTTTTATTTACTTTTAAAGAGACAAAGGAATAGGCTGAAGTTCCTGAACAATGGATATAAGACATGCAGAAGAATTTCCTGATTTTAAGAATAAACACTGGAACAGGTGACAAAAGAAGGATGGTTTTTCAAAATGGATTTTCAATTCTGGCACCATTCAGGAGGCAGTGGTGAGAGAGAAAGAGCACAGAACCAGGTTAGAAAACCTGGTTGTAGTCTAAGGACTTACTGGCTTTTCCTACCTTCCTTATCTGTGAAAAAGAGACTAATAATACCTGCCCAGACTCTCTCATAAGACATTTGAAAAAATCAAGTGAGAAAATCAATGTGAAAGCACTTCGAAAATTGTAAAGGTCTCTATAAATGTAAGCAGTTAATAATTTTACAAAACCACTTTTGTTAGTGAATCATAGAACCTGGAAGTTGGATATAGTAGTCATCTAGTCCAACTTCATAGCTACTGAAAATAAACTCTTTCCTGTTATTCTTAGTGAATGGTCATTTTGCTTCAGCGTTTCTACTGCTGTGCCACTGTTGAACAAGTTCAAATGGTTGTTTTCACCTAAAATGGCCTTTCTTCGGACTTTACTATATTAACCTATTTTAATCTCTGGAGTTCAGAGGTAAACCTACTTCCTCTTATGACACCCTTATTTGAGATTGTCATCATCTCTCACCTGGAAATTACTATAGCCACTTAACTGAGTTTTGCCATTTCCTGTTTGTCTTTCACACTTCCAGAAGATTTATTTAAAATAGACATCTGTTCATGTTATTCTCCTTAAAACCTGTCCGTATCTTCTCGTGGCTTCAGGATAAAGCCTGGCATTAGCTAATGATAATTATAACTACCACCATTGAGCATAGGCACTGTACCGAGCAGTTTATAAATATAATCTTATTTAATCATCATAATTATTATATAAGATAGATGTCAGGGATACTTTTTTGCTGGTTTAATGGTAAGAACATTTGAGTTGTGACTCCAACCCAACTTTATTTGTAATCTGCTATTCTGTCCTTCTGGTATAAAATAACAGGCTCTTCATAGTTTAGCACATGAAGGTCACCTCCAAGTTTAGAGCCAACACTCCTACTCTCCATAACAGACCACTTGTGGTTTCCCAAACACGACATTTAGTTTTACAGTGGCATGCCTTTCATTATGTCAGTTTTCTCTGCTTAGAGTGGCGTACCCTTCTTAACCTGGTAAATTCATGCTTGGCCTTCCATGACCCATATTGTTCTCTCTTCTTTCTCACTGTTCCCCTGGAAGGATGTTTCATTTGTTTCATTATTTGGGTTTTCAAACAACTTTAGTCAGTTTATTTTTTAATTTGGGTATTATTGACATACAACATCATATTAGTTTCAGGTGTATAACATAATGATTCAATCTTTATATGTATTGCAAAATGATCACAGTAATCACATGTCTCATCAGAGATTTTGTCTGTTATATATTTGTATTCCCAATACATAGTATTACTATACTGCCTGGTGCATCATAGGTGCTCAGTGAGTGGGTGAATGAATGAATGAATGAATGATGTCCCTACTAAGTGTTCTCTTTCTCCGGTTAAACTCTTGTTTTCCTTTATTGTCCATATTACAGCTTCTAGATCCCTCTCTATTTTTTATATCTTAACTGAGCTATTCCTAGGCTTTTCCATATTTCACATCAGAAAGTATTGTATTTTAATGACTAGAAGTGAGCTGCAATCTTCCAAAATAACTTTTACCAAAAAGCGTATTAAATGGCCAGGTGGCCCAGCTGCTTCTTTGGGAAAAGTTCTGATTGCATTAATTTCTAGCCATCTCCTTGCCAAAATAGAACCCAAATTACTTGAGGGAAAAAAGTAAACAGAGGTAGACATTGTACCTGCTTTTTTATCTTCTGTCACCTCAGCAGGGTACCTGACTCTTGCCCACTTTTGTTGGTCACTGTTGATATAAAGACCACAAGATAGTGGTTTCTAAGACTCCACAATACCCATAGGAATCTTAGTCTCTTGGGCTATAGACACAATTGAAAAGCAGAGTCTGATACTAAATTCCAGGGGAAAGGGTACAGTTCTTGTCCAAAATTGAAAGCATGACAGGAATCTATCAACTCCAGAGTCCATTCAGAAGTGATTTAATCTTTGCTATTTAGGCAGATCAGCAATGTCATTTGTCTGTCTAAAAATGAGATTACCCAGGATTCTCTTAGAAGAAAATAAATTATTAGTGTACTTGTAGCTCCTGGCCTTGCATAATGTCTCTTCTTACTACCACATGCTAGTGGCACAGGGCACATCTAGGGTATGAAGATCAGGCCACATTGCCTTACTTAGGGTATCCAGGGGAATTTTAACAGCTCTCAGCAACCCTCAGCCTTAATGGGCTTGGTTATTGTTAAAATTCATCTTTATTAAAGGAAGCACTAGTTAATGATTTTTCTCCTTGCTCAGCATTCTGGGCATTAGCTGGAATTGCTGAATGATTTGCAGTGGGGAAACCATGAGAGCAATTTCTTGTTTGTCCACAAATTATCATTAGCAGTTTCATTTGCAGATTGAAGGAGCAGGAGGAGTGGGCTCTTAGCCAGTTGCAGCTTCCCTCCGATTAGGACGTTCAATTATGTCCAATTAACTTTTATTGCAGATTGTGATGATAATTACTTTCAAGTCAGTTTTTTGGCTCTAGTCGTCCCAAGGCTGAAGTATGAACTTGATGGATTTTAATAACCAGAATGACACATTTCACTACCTCCCTGCAGTTATTTCTTTTTCTAGAACTCTTTTAGACAGGAGGTCAAAGAATTGTAAAAGTTCATCTTACAATTAAAACATATTGTCCTTTTGAAGAGTTCCGTAGGATCATATTTTAAAAGAATTTTTTAGGAGCAGCCTTAATGAATTTTTATATTCTGAGATCATACCCTTGAGTTCATTGCTGCTTATCATAGGAGAATAGACTAAGATGGAACTAAATGTCATTCACAGAAATATGTGCTTATTGTAGATTGTGGTTATTGGCAAGGTGCAGTTTTAGTCTTCTGCTTGCAGTTGAAATTCATTTCAAAGTACAAAAGAAAACTTTTGGGGCACTTCTAAAATCAGGACACTGAGAACACATTTCTTTAGCTCTATAGGAATTTTAGTATGTTATTTTAATAGACAGTTACGTAATCTCTTTGGAAACAATCCCTGCTAGGTGGAGAAGGGATAGGAAGAAGGGAAATAATTTGTCTTCCTCTGTGGATGACTAAGTTCCTTTGCTGTTTCCCTTCAAACTTTCTCTTCAATATTGTTGTTTGATGGTTACCCTGAAAAGTAAATGAGATTGTAAGCAAAATCTTATCTCCTTAACATATAAAAGATTGAAGTTGATTTCAGCTAGGGCTGTTCCTAGATCTCCAGGTGATTAGCTGCTGCTTTCATTTCGGTTGCTGGTTGTTCACCTTAGTGTCTTGTTGCTAGGCATCCTTCCCAAGGGCTGATAAATCTCCTGAGATATCTTCATGGTTGTAGCTGCATAAAAATTTTGTTAGGAATAAGTTGCAAAGGAGCATGGCAATGCATTTTAAGAGCCTGATTTTGTTAGTGTTTATTTAAAGTAAGGGAAGAAAATTCCTGGCCTACTTGGGGAAGGGCCATAATACACTTGTTCTTCCTCTAAAACTTTTCTGATTGTACTAAATAGGAAAGAGGAGGAAAGGGTGAATGATAATCATCTTTATACTACTTCGAAGCTCTTCATTGATTATTGTTGAAAACCTTTCTGCTGTTGAATAACCACGACCCTGCCTGCCAGCTGCTGTTGGTGTGAAGTGGAGAAGCTAGTTATAGCTGGCACTTTTCAGGAAGTCTGGAGATAAAGCTTATGATGTCATTTGAAACTTATTGTATAATGGGAGGAAAGAATGTCAAAACTCTGTTATACTCTAGAAGATATAATAAAGCTTTCCTTTAGAGTACAGGGGAGTTTGTATTGCACTTGCTTAAGTTCAGGATGTGTATTTAGAAGAAAAGGCCTTGAAAAACTCCTAATAAAACATTAACTTGATGGAGATGTTAGTGAATGTTAGGCGTGAAGAAAGGAGGGTCATTAATAGCACTTCCTTCAGGATAAACATTTCTTTTGGAACTTTTCTAAAGGTGAAACTCTCCATCTTTAGGGTAAGAGGGTTGCATGAATGCTACACAGTGGAAGCATTGCCAGAACAGAGGGAGGTCGGTAGAGAATTTGAAGTATAGCCACTGGAGGAAATGTTATTCAGATAAGTGTTGAAAAGAAATTGGAAGTTGATGAGGCAGAAAGATACAGGAAATCTGTTCCAGATGGCAAGAACCCTAATGTTGGCACTCACCAATTTAGAGGTAAGTCACCTGCATTAAGATAAAATGAGAATGGTTACCAACAGACCACTCTTTCCAACTCTTCTTAATCTGCAGCCTCTCCCCCTTTCCATACTTAAACATTGCTACCTTGTTTGTTTTTTCTTAATAAAATTTCTGGAAACTCAATTTTATAGAAGAGTTGCAAGTACAGTAATACAGAGAACATTTTTCTTCCATGAATTACTTGAGAGTAAGTTGCTGACCTGATGCTTTATCATCCATAAATACCTTAGTGTTTATCTTCTGCAAATAAGGACATTTTCCAACATTACCACAATACAACCATCAAAATCAGAAAGGTTTTTTTTCATTAAGTTTATTGGGGGTAACATTGGTTAATACAATTATATAATATTCAGGTGTACATTATCATTTGACATCTGTATATTTTATTGTGTGTTTACCACCCAAAGTCCAGTTTCCTTCAGCTACCATACGTTTGACCCCCTTTACCCACTTCTCCCTCCCCCTACCCCCTA